>NC_135871.1:21146102-21446102 GCF_031162955.1 Sander vitreus | reverse complement strand
GTAAAGCACATGGTTTAATATTTTGCTGGTTAAGGACATATTTCAAAGCTCCTGTATGCACATGTTATTTTTCCGCATCTCAGCATGCAAATGCGAGGCTTTAATAATTGATTCCTACATAAGTAGTCACACATGAGAGTCACACAGAGACTATCAAATGTTTGACAATGTTGCAATAAAGACATTTGGGTTGACACACTGTCATGAGACTTAAGCTCATGTGTTAAAATAATATGGTGCCATTTTGCAGATCATTACAGGCGCATTTGCGGTGAACATTTCAGCTTTCTTAATGTCTTACACAAGAAACATTGCTCATTTCCAACAGGAGGACAATGATTATTCAGATACTCCAAGGGACAAATCTTATAAGATGAAAATGTATTTGGAGTTTCACAATCACAGCCTTGATAAAACCATAATAATTATTTATTAGTAGTACGTTCATTGTACCGGATTGCATTATAGTGTACAGTTGTTTAAAATGGAGGGGAGGTAGTTTACTGTAGGATGTTGATGAGAGGATGAATGTGGTGCGTGAATGTGTGTGGATTGTTACAAGTTTTTAATAGCTCATGTACTTGTTTACAAATGTCTGAAAGTGACTGACCACAAGACTCACTGCACCCTGCCAAGAAATAGTCCCGCCCATGACTCGAAATTTGTGTCCGTATAGATTTTAAACAAAAAAGGTAGAATTAGTGATTGGTTGATGGAATTATTTTTACCTTTGGACAGAGCCAGGCTAGCTGTCCCCCTTGCTATCAGTCTTTATGCTTAGCTAAGCTAACTGTCTCCTGGCTATAGCTTCGTATTTAAAGGACAGATATGAGTGGTATTCATCTGGAAAATGAATATGCATATCCCAAAATACAGAAGTATTGCTTTTAGCTTTAATCTACATTAAATGTGATATATCTGCCCCCTGTAAATGGGATACACTTCAGTATATCCTACTGATACTGTAATTATATGGTACATTCTCTGTTTTAGTTCATTAAAGTTTTTTTTTGGGGGCCAGGACCCATTAGAAAATTATGACCATAAGAAACTACAGTCAATTGATGTTCCTTCTGCCAGTGCAGTATTCAAGAGCCCATTAGGTTTCCCTGGCCCTGCCAGCAGAGTCTTAAAGCATTTGTTTTGACCTAGCAAATTAAAATGTCTGTTCTTATCAATGCCCTCAGGGCTAGAGGGAAGGAGAGAGAGAGATGTCTCTGCCTGTCCTTGTCAGGTCGCCAGTCTGTCTTCCATCGCTCGAGTAACCGCAAACCTGCTGTCAGACTAAAGAGCACTTTGCCCTCGGTGTGTGTTTGTAAGTAAGTGTGTGTGTGTGTGTGTGTGTGTGTGTGTGTGTGTGTGTGTGTGTGTGTGTATGAGTTAAAGACGAGGGAGGACAATGTTTATGATTTTCATTTTTATGTGCAAATAGAAGCTTGGCATTTCCTATGACTGTCGTATAATTTCAAATTTCAAATTCTCAGGCAAAGGCTGAGAAACGAAGGACAACACGTTCACTGTTAGGGAAGTCAGTCTCTGGCCACAGGACATACCCCCTATTTCTCTGGCATGAGACTTTTCTCTGTACAGGATGGGACTTGAATCTGGAGAGGTGACTTCTATATACTGTACAGTTTCAAATATTATGGCTGACACTATGTTATTTTTAGATTTAGGCCTATTCCTGTTTTTGCCCACTTGCATACACTTTCACTGCCAGCAAATGGGCTGTCTTGTACATGTGATTCCCCCTAACATTTTGTGTGTTTGTGTGTGGTTCTGCTGATGTTCGTTTTGGGCGGCAGCAGGGCTCCTAATGAGAATGTATGGCTCTTGGTGCAGACTGCCATCCGGCTGCTCTGCTGCAGAAATGCATGCACTTTCACACACACACACACACACACACACACACACACACACACACACACACACACACTCTCTCTCTCTCTCTCTCTCTCTCTCTCTCTCTCTCTCTCTCTCTCTCTCTCTACACTGTCTCCTTTTTCTTCTCTCACTCTAGGCTTTTTCTGTCAATTCCTTTTTCTACCGAGTTGTAATCTTTGTTTCTTCCACCTTGGCTTGGCACAGACACACACACGAGTGGCATGCGCCCATTGTGAGCATGTTCCTTGGTAGTCTGTACAAGTGGGTGGAGAAGGTGTAGGGGGTCGGTCAAAAGAATATCACACATGCTACATATTATTAGGCCGGCTGCTGCTGTCAGCATAACCACTGCACTGCTCAGAAAAGCAAGATTCATAGATTACTTATTGTTCCTTTACGTTCATCTTATTCCATCTCTTTTTTTCACATCATTCATCTCATTTCATCTTTTCCTTAACCCACCAGTCATCTGTTGCATAAGGTGATCTCCCTTGCTACTTCAGTCTCATTTCCACTTTCTTATATTTTTTATCTGTCTGCTTGCTCCTCAGCATCATCCTCGAACTAGCTTCCTGGTGTGGTGTTATTGCTCTCCCTCTCATCCTTGCTCTCTTACTCTCTTTCTTTCTTTGTGCATCTCCCAGGATCGATTTAACAAAATGCCGAGCTCTGCTATTAGCCTACAGGGAAGGCCATTTGACAGATCCAGTTCCTGACAGCATAAGCCAGCAAACACAATGGGGCAGGGATGAAGGTAGATAGTCACTGACAGCTAACAAATAGGCCCGGGGGACACAACAGGATAAGATAACAAAGTTCTTAACACATTAAATTCCTGATCTCTTCACTGATAGTGGATCACCCAAAGTGACAGTGAATGAAACAGATATGAGCCTGATAAAGGCAGCAGATGTGTGGAATGAAATGAAGACCAGATGTGCATGGAATATTTCCTGACGGCACAAATCAAAAGTATTTTTTTTGGACATACAGTATATTTAGACATTACTTTTTTTTTTATCACGCTGGCATTCAACAAAATATCTGATTCTGAGCCACCCAGAAAAAAGCCTAGAGCGATCAGTGTTTGAAAGGTAGCGAAGGTAGCGAGTTAAGAAGCTGTAAAATGAAACCTGAGGCAACAGATTTGGAATAATCATAAATGTAATTCCCAGAAGCCCTCAATGTTAGAAAACCAGAAAAGATGACGAACACTTGAAAAACACAAGAAGGGTGAAAAAAAATGGGGTACGCCAAAAACAATTCAGATTTATAAAACCGTGCATACGCACATCTGTAAGAAATGTTCCCTTTATAAATCACAGATTACCCACAAGTGTGCGTAAGTGAATCAGCCTCTTATCCCGCCCTGTACACGCCCATTTTTAACCATAAATAGTCAATGCAAAGCACCTCATGAATGCTGATCAGTATGTTAATGACCCTGGCAGTTGTTCTTTCGTTATGTGACGACAGGCTGGGAAGAAGCAAAAAACTTCTCAGACGCTTGGAAATTGCTGCAAATTGAATTATAATTTTGGCCTGTTCTCACATAGTCTAGGGAAACCTGATCTATAGACTACCTATATTAATAATATGTCCAAAACGGCAGGCATTACGGCACTCGGGGACAGCTTCGATGTACCAGACCTATATGATAAGATTTAAAAGAACTATATATTATATCCAAACAAGCCTTAGTGATCCAAACAAGCCTTAGTGATAAAGATTATATATAATATTTATATAAAACACTTAGCTGTCTGCCATTTACCGCTGGAAAAAGCCGGTTGCCCCCAGAGTGGAGGACCTGTATTTGGACCGGGATGGACCGGGATGCCACGGTTCCGGCGCGTTGCCCTCTCTACTGGACCCTATTCAGTACATAGATCCAAGAGCACAGCTTTAGGGAATTTAAATTGGCATATTAGCCAGTCATCGTCATGGTCCCTGAAGTCTTTTTCTCTCCTGATTCTTCCATTGGCGTAGTCCTCCTGCAGTGCCAGCAGTGCCATCATGCAGCATTACGCACGGGCAGTATTTCTATGTTTACAACAATTTGTGATTGTTAACACCTTGCCAAAAATCACAGCATCAACTAGTAGTATCCCCCACCTTGAGATACAATTTGCAAACACACTTTTCTTCATGCAGGTTTTGTCACGAACAGTATTAAAGTTCGGACTGATAACGAGGACATTAAGTGTAACGATTGCACGAGCACTTAATATCTGTATTTCCAGACTTTGACATTTGATGATATATGCACAGTATTAAAGACAGATATTTAGTTATTTACACTGTGTTCTGCAGTTATCTAATGCTAGGGTATTTGATGCTATCCTGTATTCCATGCAGTCGGGCAATCTCCTCCTCCTGCACTCCGTAGCGGACAATGTGACGGTGAGACAGCGCCAATTAAATATTAAGAACGAATTGATTTAAGATTTGAGTTGGATTTTACAAGGTGTTTATGGAACAATTATTACTCAGTACAAGCGCAAATAACACTGCTGGATTTAATCTTCATGATAACGTGGATGATGAAAGATTGAAAATGTGCGTGAGGCATCAATACTTGAACATATTACGAGTAATCGTTATTCCCACATTTACTTTCTGCAGTCTAACTTCAGTTCACCACCTCACCATCTGCGTCGCCAATTCCCATTGTCTCCAAAATGTGCGTACGTATGGGTAAGAGTTTACGTGGAGGACGGCACATTCTCTCGTCAAGTTTGTTTTTTATAAATCACAACCTTTGCGTGGGAAGTGGCGTACGCACATTTTCAGCCCTGTTTTGTGCGTACGCCACGTTCATAAATGAGACCCCTGGACAGCAGTCTATAATAAAATTAGGTGTCAGTCTTCAGAGCTGGCTTTCACTCTTTATCCTTTAAAACAGTCCCTCCCAAAGGGAGCTTTAATTTCCACTTATCAGTCATGATTGAGAGATAAACCAACAGGTGCTCAGCAGGAAGTTTGGCTGGGATTGCTGACAGGTACTGTCGAGTCAATCATTCTCGATCCGTCATAGAGCCCAGATCTTGCTCAGTGTGTCATCAGTTGGTTGCTAGTCTGGATCAATGGAAATACATTTCCATATATATATAATTGCCTGATATCCCTCACCTTTTGCTCTCTGTGTGTTGAAGTTTTGAAGAAAATTTGGACTTTGCAACAAGGTAGGCATGCTTGGTTCTTTTGGTGAATGGTTGAAAAGATTTACAAGGAATATGTTTATGGGATTTACTATCTAACTGGGAGAAGATTGCTAGTGCTTAATAGCTCACATTACTGTATTGTGTGAACAGTTAATTTAATATTGCATATGGCGTTTTCTTTTGCAGGTTGCAAATGTTCCGCCAAAACAAGTGTCTTCCCGAGACAATTTTGCAGAGCCACCGTTGCTGCGTCCAGAGCCAAGGTTGTGATTGGTTTAAAGAAATGCTAACAAACTGAGCATTTTTTTCTCCTACCCCAGAATGCATGAGTGGTGTACTCCACAGCACTGTGGAGATAGGTCTGGCAATGTAAAACTAGATGGTTGCTAACCCACTCTGCCTGTTGATAATGTGCCAAAAAAAGAATGAAACATGTATTTAGGATTTGTACTCAAGTCTGTTGATAGATTAGTGATCAGATGCAATGCATAACCTGTATAGTATACCATTGGTGCATTGATGTTATTATGTGGAAAAGAAGGCATTTACTTTTTCCATCAAAGGGTTAAATAGGAGAGGCAGGATCTTTGTCAAAGTCGGCACACTACCTGTGTGAGGTTCTTAGTAGTACATGAGTGTGGGATTAGCCAATTAGCATCACAGGGCCCTATTAAAACATTGCTAGAGGCTTGTATATTTAATAAAGTGAACAGACAAGTAGGCGAAGGAGAACAAGCAGGAGGGGAGGGCACCTGCTTATTAGCTGTTAGATGGACTGAAACATGGGGTTCTTTGTGGGCATGGTCCACATGATCTTTACACCTTGTTAACATATGAATTCTTTAGTGGAACCTATTATAGCAAGATTAACTTAAAGCGAAAATTGTATTTTCTGTGAAACCACATGCGCTTTTACATTCAAATTACAGTATGATGGCGTATGGCAAAGCAAGATAAAACATTTGTGGCTCAAATGTTCGTTTCAGTATCAAATATTAATGTTGGAAAATTCAACATGATTCTTTTTCATTAAAACATTGACCCAAGCTGGTCTTTTCAGATGTACTTTAAGTAATACCATTTTTAGCCAGGCTAGTTGTTTCCCCCTGCTAGCAGTCTTCATGCTAGGCCAACTGGCTGCTAGCTGTAAGCTCCATATTTAGCTGACAGACATAGGTGGTATTAAACTTCTCATGTAAATCTGGGCAAGAAAAATAATAAATTATATCTCAAAAATGTCGAACTGTTCCTTAATGTAGTTTTTCTTAATTTTATCATACATCTGCAGAGCGTTAAATAACAAAAAATAATATTCTTAGCAGTCAGCTCCCATGAGAATGGACTAGTGCAACTGATCTTGAGCTGCTTGGTTCACTCTGCACCTCCTCTCACTTAGACCTCAGGGCTCAACAACTACAAAGCCAGTGGGAAATTGAGTGCTCGCCTGCTGGGAGTGAGAGAGAGAGAGAGAGAGAGAGAGAGAGAGAGAGAGAGAGAGAGAGAGAGAGAGAGAGAGCGAGAGAGCGATATCCAAGGAGCAAAAAGGACTTGGAGATGAGGTCAAGGATTGGAGAATAAACTACAGTCAGAGAGAGCATAAGAGAGATGGTGTGACCAGTAGAGCTATTGGGGAGAGTATAGTTTGGTAGACTCTGTGCAATTCAGGGATGAAGTTACAACATTGTTGCATTTTTCATTTGGTTTGGTTTGTTTGCACTGCACTTTGTCAAGCGCACTAAACATTGTAAACAAATGTCACACGGTTGAAACGGTCTGTCTAATGGACAGAATATCCAAGTAAACCTGCTGACACTTCTGGTCTAAGAAATAATGGAACAACACTAAATGTGTAACGTCTAGGGTTTTCTGGTTTTGCTGTGTTTGTGTGTTTCTAATATTTTAGGAAAAGGCGAATAATATGAGCAGCTGACAAGACGGTGAGTGAAGGAGAGGCCAGGTGCTGATGAGAGAGAAATTATGATGTGTTGTCATGTATGCGATGTATGGTCATAATATGTTATGGATTTGAAAGGTATCGTATAGTGCTGTCAGTTAAACACGTTATTAACGGTGTTAACGCAAACCCATTTTAACTGTGTCAATTTATTTATCGCGAGATTAACGTTCTTTTTGGCCTAGCAAACTTTGTAGTTTATTTCACATGCTGTTGCAACAACAGTAACGTTAGAAAAACTACAACACCACACTGGATCTAGCTAGACCGGAAACAAAACAACAGGCACGCCGCACACTTGTTTGGGCTTGCGAGCTGGCCAAAGAGTAGTAGGCTAACGTTACGTTTTGAGTGGATGGCAAGCGCGAGACGCCGAAATGGATGCCAATAAGATTCTGAATGGAAAGTTTACTTTTAAAAAGTTGCCAAATGGTTCCATTGACAAGACCAAAGTGATCTGTGTGTTTTGTCGTTGTGAACTGAGCTATCATCGCAGCACGTCCAGTCTGAAATACCACTTGATGGCCAAGCACACAGCTGATTCTCCGCCCCCTCATCAAAGCCGTTACATTGTGCGAGAGATTATTTGCTCCAAGTGTGAATGTTAGTGTGAAATTGAACACTACAGTATGCCAATGTTGTTTTCAATAAAAAAACATTTGCACAAAGCAAGCCTATCCACTTTTCCATGTTGATAAGAGCATTAAAATGAGAAAAAATAATATAATATAAGAAATCAAGGGACATTTAGATTAGATATAAATGTGCGATTAATTGCGAGTTAACTATGACATTAATGCGATTCATCGCAATTAAATATTTTAATCGTTTGACAGCACTAGTATCATATATAAGTCCATAAATTGTGTGCATAGTTGAAATTGCAGGTTAGTAAATGCATGTTTTTTGGTTCACTTCCTATATTTGGGTTGGATTGCATTCTAAAGTAAACCAAACTCTAATGCACTTGGAAGCGGACCAGAGTTCAGTTGTTTGGTCCACACCAGTGTTCTAATGAGTTTTCACACCACCCCAAAACAACTGGACTATCCAACGAAACACTCCAGAGTTTGGTTAAAACGGACCAAATTGCTCAGGTGTGAAAGCAACCTAAGAGAAATTTAGAGAGGGAATAAAAGGTGACGAACAAAAACACCTGTCCAGTTGAAGCTTAAGATATGAGTGTTAAGGCCTGAATGGACACAAAACTAAGATTACAAAAAAAATTCTCATGTTTACTGTATTTTGATTAAAAATCCAATCAACTTTTTAATGCTTTTTTATTTTAGGTTTTTATTCAAAATGTTAAATTTAAAAGATGTCAAATTTGATATTAGCCTACCGTTTTTTATTCAGTGTTTCATATTTACACATGTAAAAGAAGGTGTTCCAAATTGGTTGGTCGGCTTCTAGGTATGTTGTATGATTGGGCCTTGGGAAATGGAGAATTCCTGCAGGGATTGTTATTTATCCATTTATTTGTTATTTTACAGATACTCAGTTCTTCTACTTATGTAGATTTAGAAAGTGTCTCTGGTACTGTGTGCAAATATTTAATTATATGCAGGCAGAGAATCATGTGGCTCACTAGGGACCTTGATTCATTTTCCGAAGGACCTTGAATACGGCAATGATCCTGTTGTGCTGGCAGGTGATACAACGCCTATATAAGAGACAGCAACTGTAGCAGTGGACATCATTTAGCTGTGAAAGATGTATTCGTTTTCCAGGATAAGTATGTTACATAGCTAACAAGATGATGAATTTCCTACACTGCGTTGTGGGTAGAAACTATTGAACCACTGGAAATGCATGCAGTAGAGAGATCAAATCCCAACAGGAAGGAAAGGAATGCACACCAGAGAGAAGAAAGGGAGGATGCAGACAGACAAAAGGAAAGGGGTTTGAAACATCACACATGGAACATTTTAGGATCTGAGATACAGAGACAAGATGGCAAGAGTCCTCAAGCAGATGGCAGCTAAGGTCCGCTGGGTCATTCAGAGCGGTGATCACTGGAGCGCAGTGCAGAAGACAGTGATTCAGCAGTAAGCCACCTGTGACTTGTACCAAAAAAAACCACATTTGAACAGTATTGCAAACATAACTGATACATATACAGTCATGTGAAAAAATTAGGACACCCATGCTAAAGTTGACTAAAAAAAGGAATAAAAAAATCATATTTTGCAAATTGATCTTAATGCCTTAATTAAAAAAATGAGGAAAAATCCAATCTTTAAGGATGGCAATTTTCTTTGTGAATGAATAATGTGTCATAAATAAATAAATGTTCTTCCTTAAAATACAGGGGGCATAAGTAAGTACACCCCTATGTTAAATTGTTAAAGACATTGGCATGGGGTACTTTCCATAAAATCATCTCTCAATGCAAATCAAACCGGCTATTAGGCTAACTGAAATAAAACCATGCCAATTTCTAGGTATGGTGAAGGGTATGTGATGATGTGGGGGGGCTATTTTAATTCCAAAGGCCAAGGGAACTTTATCAGGATGCATAGTATCCTGGATCCATGAAATAACTGGCCTTTAAAAATAAAAATCTGCCTGCCTCTATGGAAATTTAACATAGGGGTGTACTTACTTATGCCCCCTGTATTTTAAGGAAGAACATTTATTTATTTACAATACATTATTCATTCACAAACAAAATTGGTGTCCTTAAAGGTTGGATTTTTCCTCATTTTTTTAATTAAGGCATTAAGATCAATTTTCAAAAGATGACATTTTTATTCCTCTTTTTAGTCAACTTTAGCATGGGTGTCCTAATTCTTTCACATGACTGTAGTATTAGTTATTGAAATTCACAATCACATCTATAATATTGAAATTCAGTGGCTTGATAACCCTGGACATCAGGGACGTCACTAGGATTGAAAGAAGGGGCTTAGTCCCCAGGGTATACGTAACTTGCGCTTGCAAATTGTTTGCACTCGCATCTTTTGTTACTGTATTAGAACTACACTTATGTCAACAACCAGTAAAGAAGCCAAGATGTTAAGTAAAATGCGACATAATCTCTTCTTCCATTTCTTCTCTGTTGAACAAATTACTAAATAATATGACAAATAGTAGTACAATAGAAAGAATAAAATAATAAACAGGCATTATTGCATACTTTATCATGTAAGCTAATAAGTGCCCTATTTAAAGTGGCTACTTTCTGAATTTAATAATCTGATGGCGGAAGGAAGAAAACATTTGGAGTAATGATTACTACATGTATGTAGGTATGCATATATGTATGTATGATTGTTTTCATTTTATTATATTTCCATGTGTGGGTACAGTATGTGCTCATGTATGGCCTAGCCTACATTTAGGCAAGGCAACATCTACATATTTATTGCATGTATTACAGTCAATGAATGCAGAAAGTTAAGTTGGTCAGAATATAGCATATATAATAAATATCATGAACTATTTTAGTTTAGGCTATGCCTTGGTGCCTAGACCTGCCAACAAATGCCTATTGTTAGAAGAAAACAAAACACCCCAGATTTCCTTAGACCTGTAGACCACTACTGACCTCAATCACACCAGCTCCCTCAAAATCAGCTGCTTCTATTTCTCTCTCTCTCTCTCTCCTAAAATATCTTCCAATATCCATCTGGCCAATGAATTGAAGGATATACCAGCACAATAGCATTAACAACATTACAACATTTCATTTTCACTGACAACAACATTCAATAGGGACTGACATTGTTTTGGAGCATTATAGAGATAGGCTTGATTAATGGCAAGGAATAGAGAGCTGTGGATAGCTAGCTAGGTTAGCTATTTCTTGAATTTCACTTGTTCATGCTAGCTAGACTAATGTAACTAAAATATCTCCTTTCCTTTACCTTAAACGTACAATATGTCATGTTCTGCCACTAGGGGTCTCTCAATCAAAACAATGGATTTAAACACAGACGATGATGATGTTGATGATGTTGTGTAGTGGCATTATGGGAGTTGTAGTTTAACACAATTGACAATTAAAATATCTGTTCACGGATAGGTTTATCCACGTTACGTTTAGTAACTGCAGCTATTTTATCAGAATGACATGTATAAAATGTCATTCTGATAAAATAGCTGCAGTTTCCCCCACATAATTACATTTTGTTACACTGTGAAAACAAATCTAAATCAAATTATTTTATTAATATTAATATTAATATTATTTGGGGGGGCTTCACTTTTTAGGGTAGCTTCAGCCCCCCTAAAATAGGCCTAACGACGTCCATGCTGGACATATTACTCATAATGAGATATTGGAATTAAGGCCAAATTATAGAGGGTGCACAATTTAAATAGTTCTGAATTTTAATCACTGAAATGCAAGATTTACCATGAGACCAAGTACGTCACTTACTACAACATATGTTAAGGAAATCTATCAGATGTCATTGGCTACTATGAATGGCACTGGATCTTTGAAGGATCTTCAGTCTTAGTTTCTCTAAATAGTCACCCAATGTGAGATTATAAAATTCAATGAAAAATGATTGTAAATACCCTGTCCAACTTCACTTTTCACAGCATTCCATCATAGCTACAGTTGGGTCCTGACCTTTAACCAGTGAGCCTGTGTAATAGGGTAAAAGTCACCAGAAACACCATTTGTGACATTTTTGCCATTAGACACCCTGTGGGCTATTAAATAAATCTAATTGCTGAAGGAGGCAGTGGGGCGAAAGGTTTATGGAAGAATGGCTGGTTTGTCATTCTAATCAAAGTAGAAACTCTGTGGCTGAGGAGACAAGCGAGCAGCCTCGCAGGACCGGGTATTAGCTCACCCCGTACTGACACTTTAAATTGATGTTTATCAACATGGTAATATACCTACTTTTGCAATCTCCCTTCATGCTATATGGGGGATGACAGTTTATTTAGGGACTACATAAAGTAGATCAGATTTCCACTAGAATCTCTGTCTGCTCACATTTACCTCAGTAGCTACAGCAGATGGCCTGGCCTGTGTGTCTTTCATGCCACCTGTTGCACTAGTACACTGAAAAATATGTGGCACTGTGTCCCTTAGAGCAGTACTTGGAGATACATTAGTACATTAGGGTTAATCTAGGATTAGAAGAAATTTTGATACCCTTGAAGATTATTTCGTTGTAGCAGCAACATGACAAGAATTAAGAGACTGTGACAAACCCGGCAAAAGCACACTGACAGAATACATAATTTAAAAAAACAATGTGGCATTGTTCAATTATATACAGCAGAATGGCGATATGTGCTGTACATTCTCTGTTCAAAGAATCATGATAGAAATGGAGGACTGCATTTATAACATTGCGATATGGACTATGAGCAGGTGTCAGAGAATGTTGTCTCTTATGTGCAGAGGGAATGTAAAACCCTTTGCAGCAAATTATCAATGACTGACGGTATGAATTACTATGCATTAAAAGAACAGTGCTACAGAAAAAATATCGCAGAGCCTTGTCGCATCTACCTGTGTACTGCCATACTGCAGGGCTATGGGAATAATGTCACATCTACTGCAAAAACATCATCCTGTCACAAAAATCCAATCTGCATCCATTTTGTCTAGTGTATCTATTGCTGTGGTGTCTATACAGATATGCTTAGTCATAATGCTTTATGTCATTACTTAAATTGATTATTCTTATGTAAGAAGTGCAACATTGAATAATTCAAAATTTACATAATTGACCTGTGCAGCCCCTGTAACTACAAGCATACAAATATGGCCAACATCTTGAAAATTTCTGTTACCAGGGAAACGGTTGTGAAGTGGTTGCCAGGCAGCACCCACATGTTATAGACTGACAGTATTCACAGCCAGGTAAAGTTGAAGAGTATTTATGTTTTTGAAGGCCATCTAACCCTAACATCTAACTAAAATAGTAAAATGCAATAAGTGTAAGCAGGCTTTTACCTTTAGAGAATATGTCAGTGTCAGCCCCTACAGGAGAGCCAAAGCCCTCTTTCATTTCATGCATGAGGAGTCCCTCTGCATGTTTTTGTTTCTCTGCTCACAACTCATCTCCCAAGAGAGGAAATTAATAAAAACTAGAGTTCAGAACACAACAGAACAAAGAAGGGCTGGCGATTAGGAAATTGGATCCTAATTCAAGAAATGATTAGTGGTTTGCTTTTTAGGATTTGAGACAATAAGAACTCCTGGAATTAAAAAAAAAAAGGTTGCATGGACGTTATCTGAAGGTGTCTTGAGTTTAAGTAGTTTTGGTGCCTGCCAAACGCAGGCCAATTTCATCATAGCATTAAATGGTTTAGTAAAAATTATGTAAAAAAAATATTTACAGTAAATGTATGTTGGGCCTTTTAGCCAATGTATCATCGGTCAGATATAGGCCAAATAATTAAATAAATATCTGCAGGATAGACAGATTTAAAGACAGTGTTTATTACGCTTGGGAGTTGTTAAGGTATTAACAAATGTTTTCCTATGTTTAAGCGTGGCAGTCTTTTGACTTTCATGCACATATGCAAAGGTATGTTTTGACTCTCCAGTAGATATTTCATTAACTCGGGAATATGTGTTGTTGGCAGCACGATGCACAGTGTGTCACCTTGGCATTTATCTACAGATACTCATTCCAAACTTTAAAATCATGCAGCTTGTTGTTTTTTTTTTTTTTTTGTTGGGAAGCAGTGTGGTGCCTTAATGGACTTGATAATGGGGATCGGTCTTGTGACAGCCATTACCGCCAGAGTTTATTGTGCACTCTCAAGGTACTATGTTGACATTTTCAGCTTGGCACATCCAAAGGCTTGGCTCGTCACGCATGCTGCTCCTATGTGCACAGCCTTCCAAGGATAATGAGCTAATTTGTTCTTCCACAGGACAGTGCTAATGTTAAGCAGAGAGCAGATCGTGAGGGAAACGTTAGTTGTTTTAGTGATACATTTTCAATCTTCAGACAAATTTTTGTTCAGTTAGTAGGCCTCCTTTTACCACGTTTATCATAAATTGAGATGCAAACCTACTGATTATTTTAACTGTTTTCATACCATGTGACAGAACATATATCATATATTTGTGCTTTATTTTTATAAAACCACATAGATTTATGAATATTTTCATCTTAAAAATAGAATCTAGTTATTGGCAAGTTCAATATAGGCATTCCTAATTACAGTTTGATGGATAAGCTGCTAGCTGTTGATCTCATTAAAAGATTTTTTTTGTACAACCAATGCATGTTAATTTCACATAATAACAAAAGCTTATTGAAACCTGAAATATATCTAAATTAGAAATACTATTAACAAGAAATGGGTACTGATCGAATCAATCAGTTTTTTTGTCGCATGAAATCATACAATTCCAGTGAAATGTAATCCCATCTGCTCCTTCAACTTGTGCATTATTCATCATAACACAGAATGTGGCCGCCAGATCGGACTGGCAAGTTGATCGCCCATCCTGATTAGCGACTCATCTCAGCCACATGCAGTAGCATTTTTTGGCACGGGTGAAGCAGGCAGCTGCCCGAGGCGGCATTTTTTCATGACACATGAGGGGGCGGCACTTAAAAAAAAAAAAGCACTGCGTAACGAAGCAGTTTTCTATTATCTATCATTTCACTGTGTGGGGAATTGGCAAATTGGCGCCCCCTGCAACTGCAGGCGCCCCTGCTTGCTGAGAAGGTGTCGAGGTCAGAAGCTGTGTGAGAAGGGGGAGGGGGGCACGGGGGACAGTCCACTTCTGGGTCTCTGGAATGGTCCAGACAGGGGGGGGGGGGGGGGCACCATGAGCCTCCTTGAGCTTATCACTTTTATGCATGATAAGGATCTATCAGAGATCTACCCCAACTTTTGTACTGCTCTCAGGATTGCACTTAGCCTACTCTGCCCGTCACTGTGGCTCAAGCAGAGAGGAGCTTTTCAAAACTAAAGTTGATCAAGTCATACCTGAGGTCAACCATGTCCCAGGAGCAGATTTCATACGATAACATCATTGATGATTTTGCATCAAGGAAGGCCAGAAAGGTCTGGTTTTAGTTTTAGTTTTCTGTTCTTAGTGCAATAGCGTAATAATTAGATTCTCTTTAGTGCGTTTCCACATTTGTGTGTTGAAGGATTTGTGCTACTTAGAATATTTATTCTATATTTTATTTCCATATTATTCTTAATATTTTATATTATTGTTGCTCTCTGCTCTTGTTACATATAGAACAGCCCCTGGCCACATGCCATCACCGTCCAATGTCAACCACAAACCACAACTAATATTTGTAAAATAGACAATTTAGCATACTTTTGCAGAGCTGGAAGAGAGTTGGCTTGAGAGGTCTGCGCCTTCTAGAACGTTCATACCATTCCTTCCAGAGTAAAGGAGAGAGAAATGTTGCATCTTCTGCCTTAATAAATTGGTCATGGCACAATTCACTTAAATCATTCCAACTGACTTATATAAGCCGACCCCCCTAAGAGAAAAATGTTGCTTAGATTGGAGAACAGCTTACATTAATAGCCTTCATCTGCTTCACTGCTGTTTGTTTACTTTTGCCCACACCATTACCCTCATCTAAAGACCTTACTAGTGTTAATTGTAATTTCATTAATGTCCACCTCTTCTAAAATGTTGAGACTGTAGAGTATACAGCACTTACTGAGATAAAGAAGATAAAGATCGATTGAGCAGATTCATCATGTAAAGACTGAAAGAGCTAGAAAAACACTAGCAATTTGAAAAATAAAAATCCTTGATTCAAATTCTTTGTCTCCATCATTTGCAGGGCCTAATCAACAGACATCTACATTTGCATGCTTGTATCTAAAGCACCTTGCAGTACTTTGGTTATCTGCATTTTTAGCACTGTAAATGCTTCAAGGAAGTTTCATACTCTCCATTACCAGTGCCAAAAGCTAAATTACACAGGTCCTTGTGTCTTTTACCTGCTTGATATTGCATTGATGTATTGCTCATCTCAGCAGAACAACACATCAGAAGAAGGCTATTCCTTACTATGAGTCAGGGCTCAGTTAGTAATGGTAGTAGTGGATTTTGATGATTAAGGGCGTTTTCACACCTACCTCATTTGGTCCAGACTTTCAGACTTTTCAGTTTGATCTGAACCAAAATTACAGGTGTGAAACCTCCCCCGGACCACGGTCTGGATCAAAAGACCAAATTTTGGTATGATAAAAAGAGGTGGTCTCGGTCCGGACCAAACTGAACCATGGTCCGGTTCGTTTATAGTGTGAAAGCATTTTTTGGATGGTTCGGACTTTCGGACCAAATACAAGAAGCTCTGGCAGGCTCTCCTTGTGTTACAAGACTGGGGAAACTCCTTTAAGGAATAGCTTGGTGCTTAGTGTGTAGGCTACATGAGAGAGTGTGTGACGGTGAATGCGCTCAGAGCAGACAGCTGTCGGCTATCAGAGCAGAGAATACATCAGCAGTTTACTTGTTAAGTGGTAGTAAATGTACAGTGTAGGTTTCCGTTTGTCTCTGAATAAATGCTCCAGAAAGAAAGTTCCCGTGTCTTGCTTCTCAACATCACAACAAAACAAAAAGAGCCGCGGCAGTAGGGGAGAGCGGCAGTCAGTTGAAAAAACTCCGACACAGAGAGAGGAGACGAGAGAACGGGGAAGCCCGTCTACAAACCAATCAATTGTAAGTATCTGGAGACGCAGCTCACGTATGTGATGACGGCAGGACGTAGTTTTGTCACGTATAGATCTTTAGTGCGTTTGCATAACTGCAGTGTGAAACCAAAACCTACCGGATCAAATGTATACAATGTAACAAAAACATGAACCTTGGTCCGGACCTTCGTTCGGACTTTCATGTGTGAAAACGCCCTAACTCTGCAAAGCAGGTGAACACCTATCTGCCATCAGGCTTGCATATAAACACATGTCCGGCTTTGTTCAAGCTGTGGGAACAGGTGGCTGTGTTCCTGTAAGCCAACATGAGCCTCAGTGGAGTTGGTCAGTGTTTGTAGAAGTATGGCCAACATACTGTAGTGGCTACAGTCTCATACAGTGGATCACTAATGCTAGCCTCACGTACGCCATTGAAATGATGAATAAAATATCATTGCAGTGGAGGATAGCACTGGAGCTTTCTAAGTAGCTGAGACTATTTCTTTACAGTGAAGTGACTAAAGCCTAAATCTAGGCTCAAGTGAAAAAAGTCATCCAATATGTCAACATAACATATATGGTGCAAAAGAGGGTCTTGAATGTCACACACTTTACTGTCAAAACATTACCTGAATTAAATGCATTTTTATAGTTTTCTTTATCTGCCTAAAAAGCAAGTATGTGCCTGGTTGGTGATGTTTTATATCAGTGTTTGTAGTACTGTATGGTTTTATGTCATTTCTCTTCGCCATTACTTTGTTCCATAGCACCTTTTCCACTTAAGTACAAGCTTTCTTTAACCCCCCACAGTGTAGTAGCTGTCTTTCCACTTTGAACTAACAACTAGCTGTGGTACTGTACTACTCTTCCAGCGGTGGCCTCTTCTTCTTGGCGTCTTAGGACCAAAGATTCACTTCTTCCCACATCTTAATGTAGCATATTCTAATGGTGCACTATTATTATTGAATCATTCGCTGCAGCAGACAGATTGAGTCTATTTATAAAGTGAATTCGAGGTTGCCTAAAGTATGTAAAACTTGTATCTGTGAGATGTCGGGGGAGGACTATAAATCACTCGGGCAAGAGATTATAGTCCTGAGCCCTCAACCACCTCTTTACAATGTTATCACCACATGTTAGCCCTGCCAGGGAAATTAAATAATAAGGTGCTCAGACTGACGACATTACAATTTCTCTTTGGCTCTGATTTTCCAACTCATTCTCACCCCCAACTCGTAAAATACCGACTGCTTGGTCTCTTGGCTCTCAGCATCAGATACGACGCAATAAGTATTCCTCAGCGTGTTTATGGAATGCACTGGGCAGAGCAGCAGCTTCATGGCATGTGAAGATGACGTAGTATTAAGAGCAACAACCACGAGTAGTATTAATGCCCGAAATTTTGCGTGGGTAGGTTGGTTGGGTGGTGGATGGGTCAAACAACATAGAACTTTCACCCCGTAGAACGGGGTTTGTGTCCCGCGTGTCACAGAAACATGCATTTTACAACCCCACCCACAATCTTTTCCTAAACTGTCGCGTTCTTGGTTTTATAAACCCAACTGTCGCATTCTTTGTTTCCTAAACCCAACTGTCCCATTCTTGTCCGGCGTGTCACGTAAACGCACCTTTTATAAGCCCACCAACGATCTTTCCCTAAACCTAACTGCGTCAAAAGTGACGACAATAGTCCTGACTCAGTGTGTTTAGACACGTTTCTGACGCTAAAGGAGACTTAGCGTCAATAACAACGCCAAAGGCACCTGACCAAGCGTCCGTTTTACGCGATGGGAGTGAGAATGTGTTGGATTTTCATAGAAGAGGCATACGCTTGCTTTTTGGTTACTTGTTATGCAGCCATTGGCTTTACAATTCATTTGTTGACTTGTTGTTGAATCATTGATTTGAAAAAAAAATGCTTGTTGAAGCAACAACCTTATTAAAGATGATTAAAACAATGTTATTTAATCCTCAAACCTTGTGTCTCATATTATACTGCTGTAGCACAGGAAGAGGAAGAAAGCCTCCCTGAATGAATTTATGGTAATTTATTTTTTATCTTGCATGTTTGAGGTATTGCTCGAGATGCAGATGGGCCGAGAAAGACAAGGGCAGATTGTGATAAGCAACATGAAGGGTGAGATGAAGAGGACAAGTGAGAGAAAAACACAGAGGGATCAGATGAGAAAGAAAAAAAGACTGATTGAGATATATAGACAAAGAGAAAGAGACCAGAAAACTACAAAGATAGACAAAGAAACATGATATCAGAGCAAATGACACATTACCAAGAGAGGAGCGTGAGATGTTTCCTAATGTGTCTAATTCCAGCAGACAAGCCAACACCCAACCTGTCCTAACAGTGAATGAGTCATGATTACCCCCTAAAAATGCTAGCCAATCTTTCTCGATAACACCATCCAATTCAATCATCACAAAACCCAAACATGTTTGCCATATAACAACTAGGCTCCCTATTCACGTTTCAACATTCAGCACACACAGTGCTGCCAATGATTGTCCCAACAGGCATTGCTGCATGTTAATCGTAAGACGGCTTAATCAGCCTCTTACTAGCAAAAACAGAAAAACAATCGTCCATACATCATTGTGTAAGGACTGTTATGCATGTTAGACTGACCATATTCACCCTGCCCTGGAAGGAGCAGTGGTTGTGCTAAGATGATGAGAGAAAAGAAAAAGAGAAGGAAGGAGTGGGGACATAATAAGGAACGGTGGGGATTAATTGAAATGGCTTAATTATCAATGCAATTTTAGAGTGGCATTTGTCTTCTTGTTTTAACAGCGACATCAACATGTTAGAATTTAAATCATATATCTTATGTTACAGGCTGAGACTCCCTACCCGTGTTTTCTTTGTGAAGCACACTACCAATCACTACCTATTTTTGAACAGTTGAAACTGATGTCACAAGACGTGGTAACTAGTTGTATCACATTTTGGTGGTGTTGTTTATATCATTGGTGGCATCAGTTTAAGTGTCAGTATAGCCGTCAATGACTCTGAGAACTACGCACTGGGTGTCTCCCCAGTCTAAACGTTAGGCTTTGTTTTTTACTTTGTTTACCGAATGTATACGGAGTGGATTATTTCTGTTACATTAGGTCAAGCTCTTCTCCCAGGCTTTTTTTTAACCTTTATTTATCCAGGTAAGTCGATTGAGAACAAATATCCTTAAGCATAAGGGAACAACAGATATCTTCTTTTGTCAGCTCCAATGTCAGAAAAAACAGGGATGTATATTTAACATAGGGACCAGGCAGGGAGATGTTAAAGCACAACAGAACAAACTCGGCCTCATTGTCAATCCTGTCATTGAATGTTTAACATTCCAGAAATCGCGATTAAATATTTAATCAATTGACACCTCTACTCAGTATAATTTTTGTTGTTGTTGATTTTACACACATCAACACAGCAGCCAGTTCCTGTGTGAGCTACCAAAGCTTGTTTGTGCATGGTGCAGGTCAAATAACAAGTATAAATGTCTGTCATTATTTTCTTTACATTTTTTACATCTGAATTTTTGAGTTTGCGTTATTACAGTACATTATGTGAGAAGTTTTTTTTAAATTGGTTGTAAAGACTCATGTTCATGTGATTCATAAGAATAACATGATTAAGTGTAGCATGTTTTAAAATAGGAACAATGACACGAGCTGAGTCTCACATTTGTATTGCAACATCGCCACATCACAGTGTATTATTAGCGGAGCCATTTCAGCCATTAGAAATTCATAAAGTGATTACGTCAACAATAAGTGGCTTTGCAGCAGTCATATAATAATATACTAGTCAAGTGCCATTGACTTTTAGAGTTATTGCTCTATGAGAAAAGTTTATTTGATTTTGGAGATTGAGAATAGAAATGTATGCGTTAGTTCAATAAAAATTGGTTGTGTTGAATCACTTCAACACATATTATTATTATTATATTACATATTATTTTTTTCTGGTTTGGCATCTGCCATTTACAGGGGTGTACAGAATGAGAACTACTGTAAACCAACCATTTATCTTTTGTTCAAGAATATCTTAGGGTTTTTTTTCCTTTATTAGACAGACAGCAGTAGAGAGTAGACAGGGTATGACAGGAGTGAGTTGCCATGCAACAAGTCCTCAGCTGGACTCAAACCAGGGACGATGCAAGACCATGGTCCGCATTATTAAACTCTTAGGCAACAGATGCTCCTGTAATGTTATTTCAAAATAAAATGCTTTTGTGAAACTTTTTAAAGTGCCAAAATGATCAGTCCCGGCTGGAGGTTTCTTTGGCTGACACCCCCCCCTTCACACTCCCTCATTTACATTAAATATGATAATAACTGATTATAGGCAAACTGGGTAGATGAAAATATCCAGTGGCATTAAGCAGACTTTTAGTAAAATGGTCACACTACAGCAGTCTGATGGCAGTAAACTGTTTCAGCTTCCATAATCACTGCTCCTTCTGGTAGATCGATAAAACATTGCAACTGATTTCCACACATGGTGCTTAGGAGCATTACGAGGCGGTATTGAAGTGCAATGCACTACGTCATCAAGGGGGGATCATTCCACCAAGGACCGAGCAGGGACTCAGCAGGGATCAGCCATGGATCAGCTTGGGCCCTGTCACGGCCCAGCCTGCAATTTTAGATGGCTATACTGTAGGTTAAATATTTGTTCAGACTGTGTCAGAGAGGTACCAATCTCTTTGAGATTTTAACCTCAATGTGACTTTTACCTGGTCAAATAAGTAAATATATATATATATGATTTCAGAGGTTGTAGGTTGTAGTGGTTATATTAAATCCCATTGTATTGTGAGGTGTTTCTGTCCACCCCTGTGGCATAACAGAATGGAACATTCAAGCTTCACAGAAGTAATATTTATTGCAGGGCTAATTGCATTGGGTCGTGCTGTACTGTACAGGTCCTGTTGTTATTGTATTCGATGCATATAAACTATCTACTGTACTGCATCTATTTCTGCCATTCTACCTGTCAGTTGTTTGGAGGGTATAATGCACAGCAGTGAAACACTCCTTCACAGTTCAGATGACAGGTTTGGCATCAATCGTATTGATGGGAATATGTACCCCTATCTAAGTCTGACAGCAGGAGTGCAGGCATGGGGAAAAGGCCATGGACGGGATTGAGTGAGTGAATGAGAGAGAGCAATGGGTAGTCGATTCATTCTTGCTGGAGGTGCAATGTTGCTGTGGACTTAAATGTTGAACTAAGCTGTGGTCCAGCTGCCATATAATACTGATCACTCCCATTTCTCCCTTTTGTTTGGTGAAAAGCTATTATGTTGTGGGAAGCTGCCAAAAGCAGAGCGGAAGGGCCCATTCATTATGAGGAAATGACACAACATCCAGTCTCCTCTTAGCTGAGTGTGATATGGATCATTTAAAGCTCTTATGAATCTTCCACCAGCTAAAACATTTAAAAAAACTGTTCTTTGTGCTAGTGGTCCCTGCTGAATGCTTAAAAACCATCAATGACCAATTTAGCGGTCGGGAATCTTAATATCAGCACTTTATCTTGTAATCAGTAATTTGTGCTGAAAGAAACAAATATGATCCAACGTCAATACATGGAAGCACACAGAGGTATGGATGTACTGTAAATGTATGGTAGGTCTTCATTTTCTTTTCAGTTTTTTTCTTGGTTCGAACTTTAGAACAATTTAAGATCAAATTCAATAGTGTAGTCGATATTCAAGTTGCAATAGTTTCTTTGTGGAATCAATGATTGTGTTTCTTCGAAACTTAACTCTTTTGTGATTACATTCAAATTTAGCCTACATTATGAGGTTTAACATCCTCATCTCATGATTTCATATTTAGAGGGAAGAAGTAGGTGCTCATCCTAAAAAAATAACAAGGAGCATTATAATACGGTCAAAGCATTTTCAAACGGCCTCTGAATGGTACAAAACATTTTATTCTGAATCACGCATTACAAGCTGTCTCAATTAGATCAGAGTAACACCATTGTCACTGCAGGGTAGAGTGGTGTTGACAACATCGCAGCATTTATCTCAGTGGTGACTCCTTTGAATCTTAGGCTTGTGCTCTGAGTCAGAGCAAACTAAATGAGACTGTCTTATCTAGACTGTGAAATCACTGAGACAGCCCCAAATGATGCAATATTCACTACATCAGTTGTGTGGTGGTTTGTTTCCTCATTACATTGGTAAAATGAGGGCAAGACACTGATGACATCATGTTTTCATGGGCAAACAGATTGTGTGGCACAAAGTTGTAATGTCTACTTTCAGTATGGTGTCTTAATGCTAATTTTCCCTCTCCCGAGACTATCCGTGCAGTGCTCAAATTATCCTTTTGTCTTTAAGGGGGTCTCTCTATCTCATAAAAAAAGTTAGCCTAACAAGGCTATACAATTAAGTAGCCTAGGCGCGAGTGCCGCTTTTACGCTGTGTATGCGCACGATAGGCATAGGCTATAACTTGACACACGCACACAACAGACAGAGAGTTTTTTTTTTACAGAAATGGATTCCTTTTAATTAATTTCAACATCGCTAAACTGGTCTGATGAGCCTGAGGACTTCTGCAGACAAAAAAATACTGTTTTGTTGCCCTAATCCGCATGGCAGATGTCCTTTTACAGGTTCAATTATCAGTGTAGGAACATGATAGAATCGCTTACAATCTCTAGGCCCCTTCCCTGATTTGGTCTCTGAATTTGCTGAAAGTTAAGCGTAAATACATGATCTCATTGTAATGTTAATTGAATCAAGGTATTAAACAATATGCAGAGATGATTAGGTTTGTTTAATAATCCAGCCACCTCTCTTCAATTCTTCATCCTTTGATCAACCATGCCATAACTGTGAAGAAAATGAGTACTTCTCCACAATGGGTTTGATAGATTATTAATAAATCTCCTTTTTCCAAACAAAGCATCTGTTGTTTGCATCTCATAGCTAATACGTTAAGGTGTATAAGACTGCTTACATTAAATGTCATATAGCTAGCAAGAAATGAGTGATGGCCCCTGTCCACTTCAGGGGGAACATTTAATAGTCATTATTCCACCCTTATCATCCTTGCCAATGACTGTGAAACTGTCAGTGGGCTGTCTGCTGTATAATGGGCCCTGGGCATCCATTATGAAGCCAAAATGACCGCTGACACACTCTAGCCACAGCCTGCTAAAAGTTGCTAAGGGATGGGGGGTAGGGACTACGCATCATAAAAAGGAAAAAATATGTTTCTATATTGCCCACTGGTTTTGAGTTTCATTCTTAGCAGATGCTGGAATAAGTGAAATAAATTATGGATGTGGTAATGCAGTACACTGTTTTGTCTCTTTTGATTAAAGCAATCATGCCAAGATTTCACAATCTGATCTTGATATATTTTAGGGCTGCAACTAATGATTCTTAATATTCATGAGTTATTCTGTTATTCGGTCATTTCTTCAAGTAATTTTTATTCGTATTAGACAAATCTTCACATATGAGAAGCCTAAGCCAGAGTATGTTTGCCATTTTACGATTATCAAAATTGTTGGTGATTCATTTTCTGGTTATTGACTGTTGAATGAATTGACTAGCCTAATTGTTTTAACTCTCAAATCATGCATGCAGCATCGTTAAACTGGAGTCCTGGAACTCTTATGAACAGACTGTCTCTGTTTTCAGTGTACACTGCAGTTTATTGTTACCAGCTGACACATTTAGACACTGTATCAGTGTTGAAGCGTGCCTTAGATTTATATTACTGTCAATCACATTACTTCCTGCAGAACAGAGTATTAGCATTTCATGTTGCACAAAGGAATATTTGCCAAGTGCCCTGGTGCGCATGCTGACATCCATGTAAGTCTCTCTTTGTGTCACAGACACACACACACACACACACACACACACACACACACACACACACACACACACACACACACACACACACACTTCCTGCTCTGAATAAGTATTTCTTGCACTTTCCATCCTTTCATGCAAAAAGCTACAAATAATTCCTCTATTTTGTTGCACTCTCATCCTTGTTATACCCCACAGTGTACAGTGTAGTGCATCTACCTTAGGTGTCTGACATTCCTACATCCTGCTCCTCCTCAGCATGTTATTTAGTTGCCCCTGTACTCATGATTTACAGAGCTTTAATGTACTCCTTTGCTTGCAGTCAGCAGATGAAATTGTCATTTGTCACATTAATAGTCCTCCCCCTTTCTGCCATACATTCACACACACATACACAGCCCAGTATGGCTACATTCAGAGAACACTCCCTCTTATCAGCCTTCCCTCTCTCCCCCTCCTTACCCTCCTCAGGCCTCTTGCCTCATCCCTAATGTCTTTTCTCCAAAACCACCCTCCTTTTTCTTAACCTCTTCCTCTACGCCTTCGTCTTGTATAATGGTGGATTTAACTTAATGGAATCTTACCTGCATTTGTTTCTGATATGTTCGTAATGTGCAGTCCTTGTTGTGCTTCTCAAAACACTCGATATCAAGGGTTTGTCGATATCACGAACTGCAGTGCTGTTGCTTTGTGCTACATTTTGCAGATATTGAAGTAGACTTTATAATTAGGTGGTATTATGAAAAGCAGTGAGAGAACATTAAATTGCTGTTTTGAACAATATGCTCAGCTGTTTATGCTGAAATTATAAGAGCCCTGCTGTGTGAGTAATGGTGACTTGAATTTTAAGCAGCATTTTGCAGTAGCCTTTCCTGTGTCACATGCAAAATTAGACAATCACTGTAATAGATGATTATGCAGCTCATAGCAGAGATAGAGCCTAAAATTAAATGCAAATTCAATATTCTTCATTAAAACTGTTTTGCATTGGTTTCACATCACTATCTATTTTTTAGCTAATTGCCTATTTCTGTGTTTTGCATCTTTTAACCTTAGAGACGATGCAAACACTGTGAAAATGTGAATTTCCCCTTGCGGGATGAATAAAGGCATATCTTATTCTTCTTCCTAAACACGTTTGCTTTATGGTGTATTTACTCCACAAGAAGGGTAGGTCAAGAGTATATAGTGTCAACATTTATGAATGTGTATTTTTCCTCAAAGAAACATTAGAATAATCTAACCGTGGTTTCAAAGTAATATTGCTTTAGAATAAGTCTTGTATCTTGTAAAAATTGCCTGATTCGATGCACAGCTAGTACTTGAAGATTTGAAAACCAACTGTATTAAAACGTAAAAGAGCCTGTGAACTGTATGTTACTTTTACACTACACATAACTGTATTAAAGAGAGAGGTATGGAATTGTGTTGCAAGTAACGTGCCTAAAATGTGTATTATTTACAGTGATAGTAAAACAAACTCAGCCATCTCTTCTATGCACTAAAGATATTGCCATTTGGGAAAAATTAATCATCTTTTTTGGTCTTTAGTCATTGATCAACTGTCAGATCATTTAAAAAGCAAATAACGAGTGCCTAATATGTCAAATCACTGCAACTTAAGATAAGATAACTTACGCTTAAGTCTACCCATTCTCAATAAATATTTACCACCACTTAGATGAAACAGCTTTTCTCGTCAATTTCAGACATGTTAATAATGTCGAAGATGGCATTTTCGTCTTTAAAAATATTTGGCATTTTCTTCCAGCAGACATGCTGGCCTGCCCTAAGAGGATCTAAAACAGATTGTGTCCAAATGACATGTGTAAATAAAAATGTAGGGACATTAAGACCAACCACAGACATTACAAGCATACATCTGTAGTCTGAATGAATGTGCTGAAGATGACTCTCTCATCTACACATTATAATTAGGGCTGTCAAACGATTACATTTTCTTAATCGCGATTAATCGTTGAATTAAATTAATGTTTTATTACATGATTAAAATTCTATTATTTTGCATTTCAGAACTGTTTTTAAGTACATATTAACAATGGAAAGCAATTCTTACCAGTGTATCTTGATTAGGAATCAAATGAATGCAAAGAAAATGACTTTATGACCTTGATTTTAAGATTTGTATTTGTTTATTATATATTTAATCTAGTCACACATTTGACTATAGAGTCAATAGTAGGGTTGCTTATTGTTTGGTTTGGATACCGGTGCTAAAGCGGTACTTTTAAAACGGTACCGGTGCCTTAACGGTGCCTGAACCGATACTTTTTAAGAAAGTAAAAAAAAAAAGAAGGGTACTAAACAGTTGGCGACATTAAAGAATGGCTTCTTTATTGCTAAGGCCATATCATCAAAATTAAATGTTTAATAATAATGTAATCACTATAACAATAACTTATTTCACTAGTAAATAGCTGTTGAATGACAAAAACAACCACCAGATGGGAAAAGGGCATTTAACAACAACTTTGAATGCACCACAAGGCTGTAAATTACGAATTTCATTGACGTCTGTGTTTTTCAGACAACAGCAGCTGCAGATTGTTACATCCCGGTGTTGGAATTCTCTACAGTGAAATACAGACAAACTTTACACCATTTAGCGTTAGCTGTCAGCATTGTAACCGTGTTTAATCCAGTTACTAGCTAGCGGTAGGCTAACGTTAGCTGCTGTCGCGTATAGTGTTAACTAGCATCACGTGCAGCAATGTTTCTGTTGCCTGTAACGTCTGTAACATTTCAGAGCATCAGAGAGAAGTGCAGGCATATCAGTAGCACCAGGATGAGGCACCGAGATCCACGTTGCTATTCCTGCAGCAACAAGATGTGTTACGAGGAAGTACGGCAAAATAGTAGCCTGTTAGGCACGACGCAAAGCCGAGTGAAGTGAAAATAAATTAATAAATGGCGGCATGCGATTAATACGATTAAAAAAAATGAACGCCCTTAATCGCATTGCGATGCTGACAGCCCTAATTATAATACAACCTCAGTACCAACCCCCCCCCCCCCCCCCCCCCACTTTTCTGTGATCTGTTCTCCACTGCAGAGGCTCATATGTAATCCTAAGTAGGATGCACAAAGAACCATTTTGAATTCTTAAGATCAGTTGAGCACACCTTTTTGAAAAATGTACAGTACAACACTCTTAAAACCTGAAAGATTTTTGAAAAGAAAACGTTGTTGGCATTTATTACAATTTAAATTAACTTAAAATGTATTTCTAACCATGTTTTACCTTATTCCTTCTCCTCTTCTCTTTTCCTGACCCCATCTTTTCTCCATATATCTGCTTTTTCTTTCTTCCTCCTCTATCCCTTTTAAATACTTATGTGTTCTACATCCTTTTTTCCTTTCTCCAAATCCTTGTCTCCGCCCCTCTTCCTTTACTCTTTTCGTTTCATCCACCTTCCCTTCTATTTATTCTTTCTTCTGTCCAGCATGTGAGCTGATGAACCAGGGTATCCTCGCTCTGGTCACATCCACGGGCTGCGCAGCCGCAAGTGCCCTGCAGTCTCTGACAGATGCAATGCACATTCCCCACCTCTTCATCCAGAGAAATGGGGATGGTGCACCCCGCACTGCCTGCCAGCTCAACCCCAGCCCAGACGGAGAGAGCTACACCTTGGCTGCCCGTCCACCTGTTCGAATCAACGACGTCCTGCTCACCCTTGTCTCAGAACTACACTGGCAGAAGTTCATCATCTTTTATGAGAGCGAATATGGTGAGTTGGGACGAATAAGAGCAGTTGATTGCCAAATGTATCTCATAAACATGACATTTGTCATGTCTTTCATTTAAATGTTAATGCTCCAAAAGCATCTCCAGTGTCAGGGGTATATCAGGCTGAAGTAAAGTTTTTTTAACACTAGGACTTCATACGCAGAAAAGAATACACAGAGTAGGAACTAAGATGAAAGAACATCACCACTCCCACGCATACACATGCACATACACAAGCACATAAACACACACACACACACACACACACACACTGTACATGCACACTGCCAAAAAATAAATCAAAGTTCAGTAGAAATTATCGGGAAAAACAAGATCTCATCGCCGCATGGTGAATGCGGCGATGAGATCTTGTTTTTTCCGAGACAAGTCTAAGCCTAATTGGCTCATTTGTGGCACCAGAGAATGACGGGTGTGTCCCAACAGTACTCAATATATTCTCAGATGTTCTCCATTTCTGTTTCATTATTCTCACCATGACGCCCCTGTGGACTAGACATTTCCTGACCCACATTTGGCAAAAGGCAAAGGACTGGATCGAGGAGAGATTGGCAAGACAGTAGGGCAGAAAGATGAGGAGTATACATGTATATTGCTGCATTGGCATTTTTTAGATGATGCTTTGCCACTGCTGGCTAATCTTTTTTTACTACTTGTGAGAGTGCAATCTAGAGGAGAGCGTAAATCTGTTTTATTTTCTGTACAGTGGAGTTGATAAAGTGTATCGTAAAACAAGCCCTCAAGGAAATACAGACATCCACTAAAACCACTAAAATTTCCACCCCACATGTTGGACCCTACTGCCAGTCGCAGGGCTCCATGTGAATGTATGTGACATGCTGTTTCACATTTACAGAGATCTGTCCTTGGATTTCTTTCTGACATTGGCACTCTTTGTAGAGAGTGCACGCTCAGCATTGAGTTGGATCGATTAAAATACCACCGTGGAAGAGCATCTGTTTGTCTTTCTATCTATCTATCTTGTCTGTCTGACTAGCTGTCTCACTATCTGTGTATCCATCTGTCTTTCTTTTTCACTAGCTCTCAGTTTGACTAGCTAGCTAGCTGTTTGGCTGTCTGTCTTGCTTTCTATCTATCAATCCATCCATCCATCCATCCATCTGTCTATCTGCATTTTAAAGAATTTGTTAATCCATGTTTTCCCCTTGTGCAATACAGTTCCATCCATTGAATTATATCCTATCAGGAACTCTTTAGGTATAAAATCTCACCCCAGCACAGTGTACTATAGCCTTGCAAGTCCTGTGAGAGGGAACCTATGTCTAACGCATGAAGGCTCTGTTTAACGAGGCACTGCTGGTAAGAAATAGTGGATAGGAATACTAGTTCTAAAGAAAAAGCCTTTTTTAAGCCTGCCAAATTAGGTGCTACAAAGTCGGCACCGTAGACATTTGTGCTTGTGTTATACTGTTTAAATCTGCACTCGTTAAATTAAGTAATGTAGGGGCTAATTAGGATCCTCATCACAGAACAGTCAAAATACCCATGGTGCCTGCCTTGAAGCAGTATCACAGTGACCCACACCACTGCCTAGAGACAAAAGTGTTAAATCTGTGTTGGCACTTAGTATTTAACGAGATAGTGAATGTTGAATTTAAACTTAAGACATATGAGTTGGGAGAAACAGCTGCAGCAGTTCACTCAGTTTAATTCAGATTATGTATTTTTGTTTGGTAATGAGTAATTTAACATGTTACCTATGATAAAATTATTCTGTATTTCTCAAACTTGAGTTGCCTTGTCTTTACTTTGCTAAACAAGGTTATATTGTGTGACATTGTTCAATTCTAGTGCTCTTACAATACATGAATCAATGCAAAACAATATTTGTATATATATTTGAATATGTTTTCATTAATGTTTTTCTACAAAGCCCTGTTTTTATTTAACAAAAGAAGCAACAGTTCTGAAATCTAGATGCTGTCCAAACATAAGCAACCATACTGTACAATAACCTTTCCTAAACAAAACAGTTTAAAATTGTTAACATTTCAATTGAAATGAGGAACTGATCAAAGAATAAGTAAACCAGATCATATCTCTGACATTTAGATGCCAGCTTTTGGTATTTGACAGGTTTTGAGAAGGTTTATTTGACATATTTTGGTCAATACTGAAAAAGTATTTTAAAGGTTCAATAACGGGCACTGCAGACCAACATTGGTGCTGCCGGTTGGTCTGGCTGATAAGACAACTTTTCGGTTTTAGTTTTGTTGGAGAATATCCTGTGGATATGCTGAGGTAGCCCAAGTCTGTACACCTAAAAGAACCATAAAGGTGTTGCGCCTTTATATGTAACAGGAGAGTCAGGAAATTGTCAGTCATGTACAGTGTGTACACATTCACATTGTCCCGAGGAGAGGTCTAATCAAATGAAATAAAAACACTTATGGGAATGCACTTAACCATTAGTGTGGAGCTTAAGTTTGAATTGTAGACCTGAATATGGAATTCTTAAGAAACAGGGTTAATAAATAGTCATTAGTTAGTATAGTTAGTATAAGATTACACACTAGACATTAAAATATTATAAGTATGCATTTTTTATTTATAATGATAGGGATTATTGCGCTGTTCAATAAAAAACTTTAATCTTTATTCCAACTGTACTTCTCCCACCACGTTTTCCATCATAGCTAAACCTTCATAAGCAGAGATTTTAGGTTTTAAACATCACATCACTTTCTCTCATGCTGTCAGATCAGTGATAATCAAAGAGCGGAATTGAGATGATGTAATTTAAACAGCACAGGAGCTCAGGTCAGGTTCTCAGTGTGATCTTGTCAAAGCCTTTCTGTCTTGCATGAAAAGGGCAGGAAGTACAACATTGTGACATATCCTTCTCTAGGAAAGTTGCTTTCATGATTTGTCACATTATGGAGCCATCTCCAATGGTTGTAACAGAATGTTTTGTTTAGGTTTATCACACATGCCTAGATTATAATTATGTTCATCATGTGAATGTATTAGCCTACTTGTAGAGTTTTGATTATTATGTTTTTTTTCTTGATTGTTTGGTCCTACATGTCAGAAAAAAGTGGGAAAATATCCCTCAAGTATTCCTAACCAACAGTCCAAAATGTAAATATAGTATATCTTTACAATCATATACTGTAAGACTAATAAAAGCAGGAAAAACAGTTAATTTCAGTTTTGCATAAAACATTTTTGTGTCAGAATGAACAAGTTGAAAAAGGACATTTCATTTACACATTCATTAGATACATGATTGCGATACCAAGGCCATCCTTATTGAACAGGTAAAATAGGAGTGAGCTGATAGATTTCTGGATGTAGAATGATGTGTCATCAATTTGCTGATGGTGCGTTAGTCTGTAAAAAGAGATCCTAGAAAAGATAGAGCACCTTCTTGCACATAGCCCCAGGCATCACACTGTAGCACTACATACAAAGAATTGTCCAAAACCTCATTATCTACTGTATATTACACGCATCTAGAGAATTATTATTATATTCTTTAAAAAAAGAATCCTTTATTTGTTGCTGATAAGAGCAACACCAGGCATCATAATCAGCTGGCTTCTTTGACCTCAGGGACAAAGTGTAGCTCGGTGTAATGTGATGTGTCAGGGAAGCTGATTCCTTCCAGTCTCCACCAATGCATCAGTTGCATAAAAGGCACATGATGTAAACAATGTCAAGGCTTCACCTCTTCTGGTTCCATTTGTCATTGTACATTTTCAACACATATTTGATTCTCTGTTGTGATTAAGTGTGTTCCATAATGTCTTTCACAAGGAACAGAAATTGGAAGCCAACTTTGTATTACGACAAAACATCCTTATGTGTTTTTTTCTTTTGTGCCTTCAGGCAAATGAGAGAGAACAAAATGATATGATAATCCTATAACAGCCCATAGCTTAACAAAAGGCCCTTTATGCCTTCTACGTTTCAGCATTTTCTTTTTTGTTAGGTTGTGTTTGTTCTTTCTTCCCTTTTTACTTTTTAACCAATACAGTTTTCACTTCCTTCAAACAGTCCTGTTGCAGATTTCAGCCATGCTCTTTGACAGTGTTGAAGTGTACACTAATGCCTCAGCTTTTTAAAAAAAAAAAAAGACAAAATAGACCCATTGCATGTCAAGGCCACAAAAGTTCATCCCTCCCACTGAAAAACTCTTGCCGTCAAGGACCCTTTGTGCATTGTGGGCATTCTTTCCAAACTGCCCGGAGTGCCCAGATATCAAACGAAAGTTTCATACACAAACAACTGTTGGCTGTTGTCTTTTCGCTGCATTTAAATGACATTGACTGAATTTGCAGGTGTGGGTTGAGTTCCTGCGGTGAATCAAAATATCTGTTTTTATTCCATTTCATTTTACATTTAACCATGACCAGACACAACTCAGGTTCATGCTTTTCTCTCCGCTTGTTCTTTAAACCAACCATGCCTTCAAGTAGACACCGTTCAGCACAATAGCAGCAAATTAACCTTGGTCCCCTGTCTGCCAAAATGAAGCCCACTGCCAGAAATTTGGAAGTGGTATTTGACTCAGATTTAACATTTCATCCTCACATCAAAAAAGTTGTCCTGTCCTGTTTCCTTCAATTTAGAACCATCTCCAGAATCAAATCCATGCTCTCACACTCACAATAACACAGTTATTACAATTATTATTATTATTATTATTATTATTATTATAGTGAGTAAGGAAGTTTAAACAGGTGAGTTTTGAGGTGGGATTTGAATTATGTTATAGTGTCAGACTGACAAATGTGGGGGGCAGGGAGTTCCAGAGCCTGGGAGCAGTGCAGCTGAAAGCCCTAGCACCCATGGTGCTGAGGCGTGCAGTGGGGGTAGTTAGGAGACCAGCAGAGGAGGAGTGCGGAGAGCGGGAGGAAGTGTAATCCTGGAGGAGGTCAGAGATGTAGGTTGGAGCTAAGTTGTGGAGGGCTTTGAAACTGAGCAAAAAGGTTTTTGTAATCAATCCGGTATTGAACAGGCAGCCAGTGTAGCTGGATGAGAATGGGGGTGATGTGGTCTGTAATGATTCAGGCAGCAGATTTTTTGGATGATTTGAAGCCTGGTAAGCAGTTTGGTAGGAATGCCAGAAAGCAGCATTACAGTAGTCAATTCGGGATGTGACGAAGGCGAGGACCAAGACTTTGTGTGACAGTGCTGGATTGAGACAAAATTGCTGTTCTAATAGTGCTAACAGATGATTTTAAATGATGCTCTAGGGGTGCCTGGGTAGCTCACCTGGTAGAGCATGCGCCCCATGTACAGAGGCTCAGTCCTCGATTCTTGATTGATCTCTTTGCTGCATGTTGTTCTCCCTCTCCCCCCCCTCATGTCTAAGCTGTCCTATCAATAAAGGCCTAAAATGCCTTAAAAAAAAAGGCTCTCTATGCCTTTGTAAATGCCATTAAAGGTGTGCTTACACGGTTCTCACAACTGTGTGTATGTAAGCCAGCTAATGATTCTGTGTGTGAGTGTGGACAGTGGGTAGACTATCTGCAAACAAAAGCTTCTGTTAAATTGCCTTTTTATTTTATTATAATGAGGAGAGCATAAAAGGCAGCTGAGGCACAATTATCGGAATTCTTAAAGATGAGTTGATTTTCTTGAACATCAGTAGGCTCCTTGGCAGGTCTGTCTAAGTTAACCTGCGCTTAGTAATGACTATGAGCTACATCTGTCTCTGCCTGCCCTGTGGTGACTGGCTCTCTGTTAGGAGGAGAGAATTAGGCTGGGATTAAGTGTGAGATTGATTAAAATGCTCTTGGACCCATGTAGGTGGTGGTTCCTAATGTAGGAAGTGTATTTTTAACACAGGCAGGACAAACACAAAAGGAAATCTCATGCAGAGTTTGTAGTAAGTTTGTAATGCATAATGTTAGTTAGTGACAGAGCTGACAATATGAAGCAGTGAAGACACTTATGTGTTATGGCATACTCTTTCACTTCTTATTGTGTTACTTTATTTTATTGAAATGAGTGCTACATTGAGGCCATGAATTCTGTAACACTGCCAACTTACTTGTCAGGTAATGTCACACAGAGTGAACGCACAGGTAACCTTCAATTAATTGGCTTTCATAAGAATAGAGAGGAGAGGATCAACGAGAATGTAAAATTGAAAAGGAAAGAAACTGTAAAAATAAGGAGACTATTTTTAGCTATACTATGCAGAATAGTATTTATATAATAGGTTTAATACTTAATAGTTTTACACCTGATAGCTGTCTGTATTAAATCTCATTTGGAAAAATTCACCTGGAATCCATTGAGAAAATGTTAATCACAGTTGTATTGAAAATTGTAGGAAGTAGTAAATATACAGATATTGAGTGTGAGTATGTGTGTGTGTGTGTGTGTGTGTGTGTGTGTGTGTGTGTGTGTGTGTGTGTGTGTATATATATATATATATTAGGGCTGTCAATCGATTAAAAAATGTAATCTAATTAATTACATACTCTGTGATTAATTAATCGAAATTAATCGCATACATAATTAACGGTGCCTGAACCGGGTACTAAACAACAGTTGATGACATTAAAGAACGGCTTGTTTATTGCTAAGGCCATATGGTCAAAATGAAATGATTTAATAATAATGTATAACAATAACTAATTTCAGTAGTAAATTGCTGTTGAACCATCAGATGGGAAAAGGACATTTACAATAACTTCAAATGCACCACAAGGCTGTAGTTTACCAGTTTCATTGAACGCACCGTCTGTGTTGTTTCTCCGACGGCAGCTACAGATTGTTACATCCCGGTGTTGAATCCTCTACAGTAAAACATAGTCACACTTTACACCGTTTAGCGTTAGCTGTCAGCATTGTAACCATGTTTAATCCAGCTACTAGCTAGCGGTAGGCTAACGTTAGCTGCTGTCGAGTATAGTGTTAACTAGCGTCATGTGCAGCGGTGTTTGTGTTTCAGAGCATGAGAGAGAAGTGCAGACATATCAGTGGCACCAGATTTCGGTAGCCAGGGTTGGCAGGACATCCAGGCAGAATATTCTTGTCTTCCTCCTTCATTTTACAGTCCAATGGTGGCTAGAATGGCTCCGGGTCAAATATGGTCAATATGGAATGGTTTAATCTGCGTTATTTTTTTTAACTAATTTTTTCTCAGATTAATTAATCGAAATTAACACGTTATTTTGACAGTCCTATATATATATATATATATATATATATATATATATATATATATATATATATATATATATATATATATACTCCATTATTCTCCTCACGTATATGTTGATTACCAGTTGGAAATAAAGGAATAAATCCAGCATGCCCACACCAAAAGGCACTTAACCTTGTTGTGAGAGGGATAATTAATTGGTAAGCCCTCATTTGCATAGTTTTTTGTTGATGCTCAACAATTTGGTGAGAAAAAGTAGAAAATGAATAGACTATTTTTTAACTCTAACCTGACCTCATTAAAAAAAAAACTTACTTGAAATGTGGCCCTACAGTATTGGTGATTTTTTCTGTTTTTGATTATTCCTGCATTATTTCCCAATTTTATTATTATATTGTTATCTTCCAAATTGTTATGTTCTGGTCTGCACTGGACTGTCTCCCTTCTAATTACAAAGCATCGCAAAGGCATGTCAGCCAAACTTAGTAACAAAGTAGAGCAATTCATTTTATTCTATACTATATTCTATGTGCATGGCGGTGTTGTAAGTCAAAAATGCAATCACTGGACACCATCTTTGAGACCATTCACCAGGCCTGGACTGAGATAATGACTCCAGGACTGTAACTCCAGCCGCTCTGCACATTCAGACCCGACTTATATTGAAACCATTTTGTTGACGGTGCTTTCCTTAAGTTTTTATAGTGTTTGACTGACAAAAGAAAAAAGTGATGGAATGTATTCATGCCTACCAAAAGTACAATAGTAAACAGCTGCTTTCGAAAACTTGCCAGATGAATAGACCACAGTTAAATGACAATCATAGATGTGGACGTCCCATGTCCACACAATGCATACAAGTTTTGAAGCTCTTTTAATTTCAACAGGCTTAACAGAAACCCCTGTACATCAATGTCCCCTCTCCCTAAAGAAGAAAAACACAAATCATTTTCTGTGTAGTTTTGCAACAGCAGAGAGACTATACTCATTTGCAAAGATTTACCTCAATAAAAACACCAGATGAGTTAAGTGACCGTCACTTACCTCATCTGGTCACTCTATGTATGTATGTATATGTATATGTTTATGTGTGTGTGTATATATATATATATATATATATATATATATATATATATATATATATATATATATATATATATATGAATAAAAGAGTGTACAATTTAATGCAATCCAGTACTATGGTCATTTTTAGTGTAGTGGTCATTTTGTATTCGACTGTATTATATTGTATATTGTATTGTATTCTTGCTTATGTTTTGACCACCATCATTTACATACATGAGGGGGACAAAATATTACAATAATGTCCCTGTATGAACATATCTCACTTTTTCTATATGACATGAATGAGAGTTGATAACTTGATGTAATTTATATTATATTATTATTATTATGTAAAACATGGAATCGGCCCGGTCAGGTATGACATTATCCTCATCTTCTCTGCATATAACACAATGTGCTACAAGCTAGCATGCTTCTTTTATTCACACTGACCTTGTCCCTTGCTTGCCAACAGAAATAGTGCAGCATTTAGCATCATCGCCATCTCCCACTGCCTCACATTTTTCTCGTTTTAATATAAAGGCAGAGATCCTACCATGAGGTAAAAAGCAGGGGAACTATGGAACTGTGTTTTTTTCTTTGATTTATTTCTTCGTTTTAGAATTTCAACTCTGCCCTGACTCTTGAGGTCAATCAGCCGGCCTTGCCAGTATGAATATCCAGTCTGGGCCTGCCTTTCACACAACTACAGGCTATTCAATCAATGGTGTTTGGCATGTTCTTCACGTGTAAGAACATAATATGATTTCCTCCTCATCCTTTTCTCCTCTGCAAGGTGTTGGGTTTGTTTGTCTTCACAGCTCATAACACATACTATAAAGTATGTATACAAATGGACAGACAAAGACTGACTGTGTACAGTATGCTCCCATATCCTCATCTACCCCCAACATGCCCTGTCCTCTAATCACAGATAAGAATAACCTAAATATGATTAGAAGACAACATATTATTTAATTTACATACACTGATTATTTGTTAAATGGGTAATTTGTTCTCTCCACTTTATTCCTGCATTACTTCCAGAATATGTCTTGTCATTTGTGTAGGGCTCATTATTTGTGTTATTTAAATAATTTGGCTACAAATGGGTAATACAAATAACATTAAAAATCAATAATACAAGAATCCAACTGAAAATGATATTTCGTAAAGACAATTTGCAGCACAAATCCTCAGTGGTTCAATTATTTATTTCTGTTACTTAAGACAAGTCAATTTATTCATAGAGCACATTTAAAATCAACCTAGGCTGAACAAAGTGCTGTAGAAAGTTATATTATGTTATAAAAACAAAGGAAGACAATAAAAATATAGACACAATACCTCTCCGGGAACCATCACCTTATCGTGGTGGAGAGGTTTGTGTGTCCCTATGAACCTGAGGGCTGTGTTGTCTGGAGCTTGGTGCTCCTGGTAGGGTCTCCCTTAGCAAAGTGGTTTCAGATGAGGGGCCAGACAAAGAATGGTTCATAAACCCGTATGAGTCATCGATGAAGAGGTGAAGTTACCCTGCCCGGAGGAAGCCCAGGGCCCCCGTCTGGAGCCAGGCCCAGACAGAGGGCTCGTCAGTGAGCGCCTGGTGGCCGGGTTTGCTACGGAGCCCAGTTGGGCACAGCCCGAAAAAGCAACGTGGCACCTCCCTCTCCAACCCATGGGCCCACCACCTGTGGGAGGAACAACAGAACTAATTTGCTTGTGAAATTTTAATGCTGGGTGAAAGATGAAACCTAGATTTCTGGCAAAATGGCGCACACTAAAGTCCCCAAATTTTTCGATAGTTTGTCAACTGAATTTGGGGGGCCAAACAACATGACTTTCGTCTTACTCTCATTAAGTTGGAGAAAGTTGTTAGCCATCCAGCACTTAATGTCTTTCAGGCAGTGAAAAAGGGACTTTAAAGAGTTGGTGTCACCTGTTTTTAGAGGCAGGTACAGCTGTGTGTCATCAGCATAACAGTGATAAGATATGTTTGTGAAGAATGTAGAATGGAGCCCAGTGGGAGCATGTACAAAGAGAATAAAATTGGCCGTAAAATCGAACCTTGAAGTACACCGCATGTAATCGCTGCCGAAGAGGAGGAGATATTTCCAATTTCAACAGAAAAGGTTCTATTTTTTAAATAAGAATTGAACCACTGTAGAGCAACAGCCTGGATCCCTACCCTATGCTGAAGGCGATCCAACAAGATGGCATGATCAACAGTGTCAAATGCAGGACTAAGGTCTAGCTAGAGTGAAACAGCACAATTTCCTCCGTCACCGAACAGTAACAAATCATTTTTCATTACTGAACTACAGTATGTTTAAAGCTAGATGGGACTGTGCCATTTATAAGAGAGCTATTTATTAAAGACAAGTGGCTGGGACCGATAATTTCAAATACCTCTTTCAAAAGACGAGAGGGGACAATATCTTAAGATGAATAGGTAGGTTTTATGTGTGATACAATATCCATCAATGCTGACAGGACCACAGGCATAAAACAATTCAGAGAAGCCGGGGCATAGGATTGATTTAGAAGGGTCATGATCACTAGGTGAAATACAAGATCTGATAAAGTCAACCTTGTTGATGAAAAAGCTCAACAATTGTTCTGTGATTTCAAACATAGCATCAGGGAGTGCAATAGCATGATTTAGTGCAGTATTTATTGCACTAAACAAAATTTTAGGGCTATGTGCATTTTTAGATATGATATCAGAAAAAAGCTTTGCTGTAGATGCTTTGACAAGGTGTTTGTATAATACCTGGTGATCTCTCAGAATCTCATAGGACACTTGCAGTTTATCTTTTTCCATTTCCTCTGCTTTTCTACACTTTTGTCAAAGGGCACGAGTCTCACTGTTAAGCCAAGGTTGGGCTTTGACTTTGGGTCGCTTCAGTTTAAAAGGGGCAACAATATCAAGAACATCTGTGACAGTGATATTAAACCGAGTAACTAGCAAAAGGACAAGCTATGAAAGCATTAGAAAATTGCCTAGCAGTGAACGGGTTCAGTGCTCGGATGTAGCGATCTGGCAAACAAGGTTTAGGTAATGTATTAGAAAGTGATAAATTAAAAATCACAGGTTTATGGTCAGATAGACTAGCAACATCCAGCTCAATATTTAAAACAGGAAAACCTAATGATAAAACAAGATCCAGTATGACCATGTTTGTGTGTGGGACCAGTTACAGTCTGAGTCAGATTGAATGATTCCACAAGTTGTAGAAACTGGCTAACTAAAGGCTTTGATGGACAACAGACATGGATATTAAAATCACCAAGGATTAAAATCTTATCCGAGTTGGGCACAATCAGGGATAGAAACTCCGAAAATTCACTGATGAAGTCCTTATTGTACTTTGGGGGTCTATACACCAGTGCACAAATCACTGGGCACGACAAATCAACTTCAAATGCTCAAAACTAACTGTGTGTTTATCAACTGGCAATTAACGGCATTTATAGCGATTTTTGAAGATTGTCGCTAAACCCCCACCTCTGCCAGTGGATCTGGGAGAACTAAAAAAGTCACAATCACCAGGGGAGAAATCAGTGAAAGGGCTTAGATCACCAACATGCAGCCAAGTTTCCGTGACAAATAAAAAGTCTAGATCACGTGATCAAGTCATTTAAAATTCATGTTTTGTTTGAAAGTGATTGCACATTCAACAATGCGAATTTGATAGGGATTGTATCCACAGCCTGCGCTGATCCTATTCAATCATTTGAACAGTCAAGGCAACAGAGATTACCATAGCTGACTCCTCGTCTTCTGCGGCCAGGGGAGTGATGATACTTAGAGAGTCTGTGGTACATAATCAGCAGATAATTTCTCTTTTCCCCCATTATTTTTGTCACTTTGGTTATGGGAAGCATTTTCTAAGCTTTGCTTTTCACCATAAGGTCCTCATTTGGTGTTAATTTCATACACATTTCAACCATTTTGATGCATGTGGCTGCAAAATCCAAGTGAAAATCAGTTTAAACTGATTTTAGGTTTTACAAATCTTGTTTTTCTTGTGTGAAAATGGGCAAAAACAGAAAAAATTAGCCTGACTCCACTGTTAGTATTACGTGTCGATATGAGATGATATTGCAAATGTCTTACACTGAATTCCTGTGTTTGGCAGGTGCTTCGAGCCACAAAAACCAAGAATGTATGGATATGATGTTCAGACCTCATATCCATTACATAAGCTATAATTTATCATTTTATTCAGATAGTTACAGTAATATAATCATACTTGCCTAAAAATACTATGTTAACTGTGTTATAGTGTAACGAGCTGCAGTCAGTAAAAAGAGGGTGCATTCAAACCGAAGCAGTTGCTCTCTCTGGCAATGCACAACACACTCAGCGCCTGATCCATTTCAGATTTGCAAAAAAATCTATATTGCACATAATTAAAGAATGTTATTGTTGCAAGAAAAAAACTGTGATTGCTTTAACAGACTCATCTCAATTTTGAGTAAACAGGCTGGTAGCGTAGTCATTTCTCAGGCTTTTCCGCTTGGATTGCAACGCAGCTTGACAGCTCAGTCAAAACCTCTGAGCCCTTTCATCATGATATGCTCATTTCTGAATCGCTCCAATCCAAGAGAGAGTCCCTCTTTAGTTACGACTCGAGTAAGATGGATCTGAAAAGGATGTTAAAGCATCTTCATGGGGTATTTCTTAGTCTCCCTCGATCTATCTTTTCCTGACGTTTTTAAAACAGATACTGTTAAAGCAAAAGATAGGTAAGGGATAGAGAGATCAGAAGTTCTAAGTAAGTTGCCCCGTTGAGCGAGAGAGCACGATGCTGATACATGAGGGGCAAAGAAGGTTTAAGTTTTGATATCTAAAACTTTCAGAAGCAGATTTGTGTTCAGAAATAACGCTCTGGTAAACATGTCCAGAAATCAGACCTTTAATTCCACATTAATCCTCTTTTCTGCAGCCCTGTCCATGGCTGACACGGTTGCCCCGTGGAAAAGCCTGCTACTGGTTTGGATCGCTGGCTTTGAAGTCCGATGTTTCTATCGGGTTGAATTGCATTGTTCTTCAAGGAATTACTGTAGTAAGCCTTTACTAGGTAGATTTATGCTGTTGTTGTTGTATTTATTTGTGTGGTTATTAAGTCATCACAAATGTATAGAAGGTCCCTTTTATACCCTCTGGGTTTCGTTTAACAGAGATGGTTCACACTGAACATAATAAATATGAAATCTTTAGTCTATAGTCAGTATCACCATATGTGATTGCAGCTGAAGATTGTATATAGAAAATGTTGTAGTCAAAATGAATTGCAATAGTACAGTCGTGACAAAGGATTGAAGGTTGAGCTTTTGCCCGTTATATTCTGTGTGTGTGTGTGTGTGTGTGTGTGTGTGTGTGTGTGTGTGTGTGTGTGTGTGTGTGTGTGTGTTAGTTTTCAAAGAGTGCTGCAGTAAAAGTCTGGCCACGCTTCAAAAATGATAAATGATTTAATTTCATGTTTTGTTCGGCACTTTGAACATTTTTATTCTGTATCTTTGTTTCCCCAAAAACTAAATTGCAATATAACAATGGCAGGAAAAATCGAACATTGCATCTAATCCTTTATGATTTGCTTCATATGGTACTTAGTCATGTCGCTGTCTCACTTTCCCCCGAGGTATAGACTGAGGAACGGGGGCGATGTACCAATATGTTGCTTCACTCCTCAGACCAGGTCAAAGGCTTTCTTATTAGCCTAATTTCTAGTTTTTGCCCTGAGCATCTAAAAACGATGTGCCATATCACCTCAAATAACGACCACATACCCCTACAGTATGATATTTTAGGTTTTTGTATGTGTGTGTTTGTGTGTGTTGCGTGTTTATGCAGCTATATGTATGTTTTAGCCAGTTTGCTTTTTTATCCCTCTGTGTATTGTCTTTTGAGCACTAGAGCACGCGACTCATCAAACCTCCAGAAATGCCCCCACACGCACACACACACACACACACACACACACACACACACACACACACACACACACACACACACACACACACATATTGTGGATGCAGAAAGAGGTCTGGCCCTAGCGATTTGGCCTAACCTCTCTTTAACAATGCGGCATGACTTGGCACATGCTGTGCTGCTGCTCCCCCTGTGACTGCTGGGATTGCTGTGCTTATTGTGAGTCCTCTGCTGCACATCACCTTTGATTTGAGTGTGCATCACAAGCTTCTTTTAAGTGGTTTCCTGTATAGTGAACACACACACACACACACACACACACACTTAGATCTCTGGGGACAGCAACACCTGCCTGCAGTTTCATATCCTGTAAACCCCACCAAACAGAAAGACAGGAGTGCTTGTTGTGTTTTGTCACGCTTTAGATCAGAACGAAACCTGCCTTGAAGCCCCTGGAACGAAGCGTGAAAATATATAGTGCATGTGCAGGTGCTCCAAGAATAAAGTATTGTATAACATAGCACCTGCCTAAAGTGTTATTATTTTTCTGTCTCTGTCTGTGTCTTGTCTCCCCCCATCACTCATTCTGTGTCATTCTTTCACCTTCAGATATTCGGGGTTTGCAAACCTTTATGGACCAGGCGTCTCGGCTGGGTCTGGATGTGTCCTTGCAGAGGGTGGACCGCAACGTCAGCCGAGTCTTTACTGACCTCTTCAACACGATGCGCACTGAGGAGCTCAATCGGTACCGGGACACCCTGCGACGGGCCGTGTTGCTCATGAGCCCTCGCGGTGCACAGGTGTTCATCCACCAGGTAGGCTGCATTGCTGAGACTTTTCTTAATCAAGGGATCAGCAACACACTCAGAGAGACAGTGAAAGCAGAAAACAGAAAACATGTATTCCCTAAAGATGATGACCCTTGAATCAAAACAAATTTGCCTGACACCCCTAATCTGACATCTGATCAAACATGTCATTGCCTGTTGTGAATGAAACATATGACCAACTATTTGAGTTATAGGAGATTATTTACCTATTTTTTGTTGGAAATGTGTCACTGATACCACACTAGTGACCCTTCCCTTGCAACTGCCTATCTCAACCGTGTGTATTTCTGACCCAAGGGAGATGGCAGATTAAGTTTGTTTTGCCTTCAATGTGTTTGCCAGAAGAAAAACGCAGGTGCCAATATGCTGCATCAATTGTTACAAATATAACTCTGAACAGTAGAAACAGTATTTCTACAGTAAAACGTTTATTCAGGCTTCACTGCATTGCCAGTGAACAGAGATTTGTTTATTGTACAGATCAGCAGCACTATATATAACCCCAGGCAAAGTTTAAACAAAGTCAACTGTGTGTAGCCACAGACGATTTGCATCTTTCTTAGCTCATACTATCCTAACATGGAAGCTAAGTTCTCCTCTATTTACTCCTTTCACATCATGTTTGCTAATTATAGAAGTTGGAATCAGGGGAGCGCATCCAACTCCAACTGTAGTGCACATCTTTTTCCTCTTTCATCTCACCTTGCTAAGTTCAAAGGACATTCCTTAATCAGCTGTCCTCTCCTCAAAAGTTCAAACAAAATGAACTGCTGTGTCTATGACTGACCTAAATTTCAGTAAACTAAAAATAATTAGGTTAGATGTTATGATTACAAAGAACATGTTGCTATACTGTATGTTCTCCTCACTAAGAGCAGACAGAAGTGGGAGTTTTCCTTTAATCATCTGTAGGGTTTTTACTCATTATAAACACTCAGTCAAACCATGTTGAATCATGTTGCACTGTAGTACTTAGGCATGATTACGGACTTGCGTCGCATTTAGCAGTGTTGGAGAAAGTAAAAACTAGTGCAACATTAAAACCATTTGAGTGGCTTGTTCTGCCCAGCAAACATGTCACAGTCTTACACTTAATCTTCTGCCCATCTGGCAAGGACAGTGAGACACTGATAAAACATTGAAGATTTACAATCTCAAATGAAAAATATGGGCCTCAAATATAGGGCAATTGACAGGGTTTTTTAAAATATGGCTGTGAATAAAATGTACACCCTATTTAAATGTACGCTCTTGACTATGTCTTGTCTATGCAATGTCTACTCTTTTTATTAACTGTTTGCATTTTTGTTAACCAGAAGGCAAATTCATGGCCTCAGAAATCCATTTAAGATACTTGGTTAGCTTTCTTTGCATCATTTACAGTAAGCAACATATTTACTCAACTCCTGTCAAAGCAAAATGTCATTCAAATAGGTCAAGACTACAGAGTCAGCAGACCAAGGAGGTTGATTTTAGAATTAACAGTGCAAAGCAAAAGTGAGATCCACATATGCAGATAATTAAAAGATTGTGCATCCTATGATATAAAGTATGTTAATCGTCCATTTAGAGATAATACACATTCTTATTTTAGCCTATATTTAGCATATTCTTCAAACCGTCTTGCTTTTATACTACTGCTTAAAAATAATGCAATGTTATATATCAAGCCCAATAATTTTTTTGGTTTATTTTCATTTAATTTTCTTGTTCCAGGACACTGAGAAGGTATTTTCTCCTGGTGGAGAACCTTTTTACACTTCCTTTAATGTCACTTGCTATGAAAGAGAGACTTAACCTCAGCTCTGAGTTATGATATGTAACTATAAGTATACTTATCCATCTTAGTGAAGATGAGTTAGTGCTAACAGTGTATATAAAAGCAACTAAAAAGTCATGATGATGTATTAAAATGCTTTACAAAAGGATGTTAAATTTATTTCCAGAATTTGGCTTTTTATTGTATTTAACGATCACTGGAAGATATGAGAGAATCCTTCTGAGACACGTGACAGTACCGAGCTGTATGTACTGTATTCCTGTCCATAACACACTTTCTTGAAGCCTCAGAAACACATGACATACATATACAGTATACATCTCATCTTCTGCGCTAACTCCTTTAATCTTTCTAAATATTGTCAGCAAATACAGTCGAAAAAAGCCTCAACTAATACAATACATTGGAATACAAGTGAGTAAACCTCACTCGTATTCCAATTAGCATCTTGTAAATGCTTCACTATATAAAAGTCAACCGCTTGTAGACAAATGTGCACAGGTTGTGAATACACATGGCATACTGCTTTGTTCTTTTTCTGTACTCCAATTAATTCTGTTTGATTACAGTGAACATACCCAGAGACACACACAAACTGCGGTGGACATCTTTTCTTTATTTTTTAATCTTACGTAAATCTTTAATCTTAAGTATATTCTTTATCATTCCTTATACAATTAAAATGAGGCATCTTGGGGACTAAGAAAGAAGCAAACCTTCACCTTCAGCACAACTCCCAAATCCTCCTGTGAATATGTTAATATATTAGAAGTGGTGGAGATTTGTTAATTCATCAAAGCTTCATTAATACCTTGGTATCTGTTGTCACAGAGCGTATCCACGCCCCACCAGAGATACTGGGGGAGAAAATATAAACATGCTAATATCTGAATAGAGAATAATGATGATGCCTTGGAGGGTTAAGTACTCCTGAAGTGTTTCAGCACAAGACAAGAAAAGTAAAGTTGCCATGGTGACTAGAAGTTGACAGAATGCTGGATCAAAAATTCATCACAGGCGACAAATCAGTTCTGTTTTTAATGTTGGTAATTAATAGGATTAATGGTATTAGTGGTCCTGACGATTTGCGCAAGGCGTGACAAAATAACTATGTGAAGTTGATCAGCTGTTGTAGGGCAGCTGTGCTGTTTAACACAGGGACCCGGTTTCCCCCCTCTACTCTGAATTTGTCATCTGTGTGTTTCAGAGTTCTTTCAGCTCCATTATTTTTATTTTCCATTATGTACACTTATTCATTTTCTATACCTATTGACATGCATGGATTACTGAACAGGCCTACATACTGTAGAGACACAAATAATAATAATAATAATAATAATAATAATAATAATAATAATAATAATAATAATAAATTTTATTTATATAGCGCTTTTCATGGTACTCAAAGACACTTTACCGTAAAAACCAGCACATATATCACATTAAAAACAGAGGAGTAATAAAACCAACACATAAAACAAGCATATTGGAAGCAATTAAAAATTCTTTATGAGGGATTTCGGGCCGATGAGCATCAAGTCGGATTTATTGTAGTTGAGTTGGAGGAAGTTGGTTTGCATCCAGGTTTGAATATCGGTGAGGCAGTTGGTCAGGGAGGAGGATATAGCTGTGGTGATGGATTTGGTAGAGATGTAGATCTGGACATTATTGGAGTAGCAGTGGAAGTGAAGACCATGTTTGCGTATAATATTTCCAAGTAGCAGGATGTAAAGGATGAAAAGGAGAGGACCAAGCATCGAACCTTGGGGGACGCCTTGTGACAGAGGAGCAATGGAGGAGGTGCAGTTATTGATGTGTATGAACTGTTGTCTGTTGGTGAGATAGGAACGGAGCTAGGAGAGTGTGGTGCCAATGATGTTGCAGTATGTTTCCAGTCGGGACACGAAGGATGGAGTGGTTGATGGTGTCGAAGGCTGCAGTGATGTCAAGCATGATAAGAATGGTGAGGTGGCCAGAGTCAGAGGAGAGGAGGAGGTCATTGGTGACTTTGAGGAGGGCCGTTTCAGTGCTGTGTTGTGAGCGGAATCCAGATTGAAATGGTTCATACAGGTTATTGGAGGAAAGGTGGGTTTTAATTTGGGCAGCGACAACACGTTCCAGGATTTTTGATAGGAAGGGGAGGTTGGAAATGGGTCGGAAGTTGGACATGTACGGGTTGAGACCAGGTTTCTTGAGGATGGGGGTGACTGAGGCAAGCTTGACTGTTGTGGGGACTGATCCGGAACTGAGAGAGGAAATGATGATTATAGTGATGAGCGAGGCGATGGATGGTAGACAGGTCTTAATGAAAGCTGATGGGATGGGATCAAGACTGCAGGTGGAGCTGACCACAGGAGACAGCAGAGAGAAATTAGAGAGTGACTGAGAAGGTGGAGGGGGGGAGGCAGGTGTGGTAGTTGAAGGAGCAGGGGGAGGTGGTCAAGTTGTTGTAAATGGTGTTGATTTTGGATTGAAAAAATGAGAGAAAAGAGCTGCATTTGTCCACTGTGAAGGTTGTAGAAATGTTGTCAGGGAGGTTAAGAAGTTTGTTTATTGTAGAGAAGAAAGTCTTGGGGTTGTTGGTGCCGGAGTGTATGAGCTGTGAGTGGTAGTAGGACCGGGCAGTGTTTAGGGCATTTTTGTATTGGTGAAGATAGTCTGTATATGCATGGAGGTGAACTGTTAAACCGGTTTTATTGTAGAGTCTTTCCAGCTGACGTTTGTGGGACTTCATTTGGTGAAGATCAGGAGTGTACCAGGGGGCTGAGTGTGAGAAGGAGACAGTTTTAGTAATGATGGGAGCCAGTAGGTCGAGACAGGAGGACAGAGTGTTGTTGTAGTAGGCCACAAGGTGGTTTGGATCATCAGACGCTGAGGGGCATAGGCAGATATTGAATTGGAGAGAGAAGCTAAGAGAGCAGATGAATTTATGGATTTGAGTTTCCTGAATGAGATTTTGCGCTTGTCTTTTGGGATAGGAATGGGAATGTTGATGTCTGTGATGATTGCAAGATGGTCTAAGATATGGAGGTTGAGATGATTTACTGTGAGACCAGTGGAGCAGACCAGGTCGAGGATATGACCATGAGTGTGGGTGGGGAAGTTAACATGTTGTGAGAAGTTGAAGCAGTTTAACAGTTGGCAGATTGGCAGATTTGCAGTTGATGTTGTCAATGTGGAAGTTAAAATCTCCCAGGATGAGGACAGAGGGTGATATAGCACAGAGCTGGGTCAGGAAATGCGGAAAAATCTGAGAGAAAGGTGGGGGGCGGTAGATAATGGAAGTGACGAGAGGACTGGGACCAGAGAGTTTGAAGGTGAGATGTTTAAAAGACAGGGCGGCTGGGATGGAGATGGTGGTTATTTTTATGTCCTTTCTGTGAACAGTGGCAACACCACCTCCCCGTCCCTCAGTGCATGGTAAGTCTGTGTGGGTGAATCCTGTTGATGTGTGATGGGTGTGATCTGCTTGAGTGAGAAGTAGTCCAGGGGTTTGTGCCAGGTTTCAATGATGCAGAGGAAGTCCAAAGACATGCAAATTAATCTAAAAGAGATGCAAAAATACTACAGAGAGATGCAAAACAACAACATGGAGACACAAAACATCTACAATGAGATGCAAAACGACAACAAAGATGCAAAATGACCACTAATAGATGCAAAACAACTATAAAGAGAGATATAATTACCACAAACAGATACAAAATGACCACAAAGAGACACAAAAGGACCACAAAAAGACACAAAATGACTCCAAAGAGACAAAAAATGACTTCAAGTGACATGGCCGTGTCTCTTACCGTCTGGGTATCTTGTTCCTATGTAGCGGGGTGGGTCGTCTGTCTGTGCAGAGGGCCCATTTTCTCATAATGTGTCCATGCCTACTTATCCCTCTACAAGGTCAAGTGGGGGTGAGGGGAAAATGTTCCAATATGCATTGGGCAGATGAAACAGAGGCACCCTTGTCAGGCAGACAGTTCATAAAAGAACTAATATTGCCAACTATATTTATACATTTATATTCTTTAATTTCAAGTTCACCTGACTAACATTAATCATTAGCAAAAGTCATCCTAAATCACGTATTTTATTCTGTTCTATTCTATTCTGATAATGCTCTACTTCCCTTACTAACATATTCTGCTGCAAGCCAGTTGTCACTTCTTCAGGCCACGGTCATTTCTTGTACTTTGAACAAGATGTATATGTCATTGACAGTGTTTGTGGTTTTATACTGAAATTCTGGCCTCTTGTTTCTCCCGTCCAGACAGTTGCCATGTCGTCTCTCTTTCACTTTGGCCATAAGATGATGTAGCGTCTTCTGTCAGCTTCAGTGCCGCCTCGTTCCTGACACCCAACTACTCTCTGTTCCCTTCATGAGAGGAGAACTTCACATGAGTCATGTGAGCCTTTTAGAGAGCCATAAAGTTGAATTTTAAGCTTTCAACTGTCCTTTCCCATTTCTTTGTCCTTGGGTTGTATTCGTGAGCATTTGCTAAATCACTTACAAAAAAAACGATGCACATTTAGGTACAAAAACTTGACACATTTTATGAGGTACCAAAGTCACTCTCCAATTAATTGTCAAAGGTGCAGCTCCAAGCTATATATCTTGAAGACACCCAAATTAGATTTTTGGCTCTCTGGGTTCTGACTTTGGAAGATGGTCATTCATTTTCACCAACATTGATTAAAATGCTTTAAGCAATTGAAATACCTGTACTGAATCTAAATTGTGAAAATGAATAGTATGCCTTAATAGTAAGACTAATACATTGAACATTTACAGTGTATTATTATTATTATTATTATTATTATTATTATTATTATTATTAATATTGTTATTAGTAATATGAGGAAGTGCGCAAGCAAGCTTTTCCAGGTTACAGTTATGCATTCGGTCTCATAGGCCTGTGAGTTTTAGTCTGTATCAGCTTTTGTAATAAGTTGAATGTTTCCTTCTTTTTTTTTTTATTCTTTTGCATTTCTTCTCTCTATTCTTGTGGGACAGTATAGCCTCCTAAAGGTGTTGATGTGAGAGGAAACAGAATGGGTGGTGTCAGTTGGCATGCCAGCTCTGCAGGCCAGTTGATGGATGGAGCAGAGGCTGGGTGAGGGTTGCCTCCTGTGCGGCGGCTACACCAAGCTACGAGAGTGACAAGTGCTGCTGTCTGCTGCCAGGTAACGTGAGAGGGAGAAAGAGATGCTGCACAGGGTGGCAGGAGGGTAAAGAGAGGGAGACAGGAAGAGCACAAATCCTATGGGATACAAAGGCAGGGAGAGAAATAAAGGACGGGAGGAGATGGATGTTAGGAGGAAAGGTCAGAGAATGGAAAGGGATATGGGAGCTCCTCCAACATAAAGCACTTCTGTGTGGAACAGTAATGGGTGATATCTAATGGAAGAGATGGCAGTGAAGAGAGACAACAAAGAGGAGCGCTGAGAGACTGGAACTCAGTATGGTATCTGACATACATTTAAGAACGAAGGATTTTAAAACCAGTAGAAAAAGATGGCTTTTGTGCAAAAAGCTAATTAAAGAATGGGTTTAGACAGCTAAAAGCCTTTTAACTTGTATGCTGTGAATTGAAGTGTGAATGCAACCACATGTTGAAAAAATTCATCATACATTTCTGTAACTGTAATAGTTCAAATTAATTAATCTGGAAGGATGTATGGTTTGTTTAAAAAAAAAAAAAAAAATTTGACTGTACTCCTGCAGATCATCTGATGACATTTTAAAATACTGACATATTGCACAGAAAAATAAATAAAAATATTTTGTTTTTCTAATTAATACATGTGCAAGCCTGTCTTATTGCAGTATGCCCTGCTTATCTTTAAGTTATGTCTATGCAGGAATGAAACATTGTCAGAACTGGTGACTCAGCTGTGGCACATAGGGGATACACTGCATTATACACTCCCTGTTTACGAAAGTAAATACTATTATCATTATTATTATTCAACTTTGTCATATCCTGAATTTGGCACTATATTATAAAAAAGGACTTGTTTTATTCTGTATATTTTATTTTACATCCTGAATAAAAGTCCCCAGTTGTGTTAGCAGGGCTTCATGTGAACTGCCAAAGGATTCAAGACATAGATGACCGTCACCTGCTAGATTGGTAGTAGTGGATTAGTGGTGCCTTCTTCTAAATTGTAGGTGCTCTTGAGTATTTTCCTTTTTCCTTAATCTGCCACTTTATCAACCATATCTGCCAACTAAAACATCTTGTTCAACATCCAAGTATTTATTTCGAAGGGGAGGAAATATAAATGCCATCACTAAGCAAATATACCAGAGCTGTTTGTGTACTCTTACAAGGTATTTAGCAGAACTGTGGCATACAACCTACTTGTATTAGCTTATTCTGTTCCAAAATAACCTTAGAGAGTTCAACAAATCTGGCTTGATGATTACAATTATTTATTTCAGTAAATATTTCATTTCATCTTTCTGTTTTGCCCACTCACTTTTTAAATGTCATCCTGTGTGACAGAAAAAGTCAGCCAACAGCAAAACTGTGACTTTGCTTCAGTGGTTAGAGTACCTAAGTACATTTGCACAAGTACTGCACTTAGGTACTTAGTTTTGAAGTACTTTTACTTTACCTCAGTATTTCAATGTTGTGCTACTTTATACCTCACTACATTTCAAGGACAAGAAATGTAATTAAACTATCCAACAATATATAAAGTAGTTACAGTTCCACCAGCTGTAATAAAATGCTGATTATGTGTTAAAGCATCAGTAATAATATTCCAATACTATACCATATATTATAACATTGAAAGGGACCATTCTGCCACACAAATACCTTCACTTTAATACTTTAAGTACATTTTGCTCTTAGTACTTTTACTTTAATACTTTTACTTTTTTACAGAGCGGTAGGGCTACTTTGACCATGGTTAAAGATATGAGTACTTCATCCACCACTGCTTTACACTACCTGCTACCACTAGCAAAAACACAGAAGGGCTTTCAGAACATACCGGTACCTATCTGTAAACGAATTTGACTGTGTGGCAGACGAGGTTGTGGTGTGGGAAACGGTTTCACTTGTCAAGACTTGAGACCATGGATCGCTGATTAAAGGTGCACCGTTGTGACACTTGACTGTGAGATGAAGTAAACACATTTGCCCTCGCTTGTAATTTTGTTTTGATCCCAAGGACTCTTCCATCCTATTGTCACAAACGCTTGTGGACGGTGATTTAAAAGCGGTCTGAGTTGACATGCTATTATGGGGTGCTCTGGAAAAAGACATTGATGATGGCTTGGCTTGCTTTGGGAATTCAGTGCTGTTGACATGATAGCTTGTGGAGGCGCAACACACGCATTCAAGCATGTGTAAAAGTCTCAGACACTCTTTTGAACATGATAGCCATAGATGCCTTTTGACAGTAAGCTCTCACTTTGTAACATGTCTCTGTCCTTCACAATTGTTTTGTCAAAGTCAGAGTGCCACAGGTTGAAAACACTATGGAAAAGACACTATACGTTTTTTTTAAGATTGCGTCCACTTTAATATTAGGTGAAGAGTGCATATACCATTTTTCTAAATGTTTCAAAAATAAGCTGCAAAAGGTGGCAGAATTTTCTCAGTTTCTATCTGCCATGTTTTTAATTCAAATGTTTCTCTTGTCTGCAGCACTTAAGTTATCAAACTGTGAAAAGGTCTAAAACATTTTCCCACCTACAGCACATTTCAGCAGTAAGCGCAAATATCCCATGTGTCTGGACTGTCTTCATATCCTGTGCCCAACTACCATTTTTAAATCATAGCTCCAGTTTTTGATAGCATTTCTTAGATTTACGAATGAAGCACAACTTGCTAAGATATGATATAAAAAAAAAAAAATCACAATCGTTCATTCTTGTAGCTGTACTATTGTGTTTTTTATTTTTTTTTTTATTTTTTTTTTAAATATCCCTGCATGCAGCATAGTTGTATCTTGGCACCTGGACTTCCCCTCTCAGACGGAATAACACTGGCCATGACCTGGAAGTGTTTATCCCAGCATGACTCATTAACCTGACACAGAGAGCATGGTGTTGGTGCAGGGGAGCGTAGTGCTGGCACAAACATCCTTTGCATTCATGAACACACACAGAAGGATGCCAAAACATGTGCACACCTTCACTGTATCACCCCACATTCCTTCCCCAGATCCATCACTGCCAGTTCTGTCTACACCCCCTCCTTTAGTGCTAATGAGTTAGGCCGGGTGTAATTACAAAGCTCCAAAAGTACTTCTTAGCCTGATTTCTTTTAAACGCCATAAAAAACACACTTGCCGCCACTCAGAAGATTCGTTCAGACTCGCCCAGAATAGGAATGAAGGCTAGTGTGTGATACAGGTTGAGTGGCATCATTTGGAATTGGAGGCTGGGAGAGTTTATAGAGGTGACAAACAAAGCAACACATTAGGGATGGCCAGTACCTAGCAGGGGGAGTGCAAAGTTTTGAATAGACGACACCGTGTGAGAGACTATACACTATCAAGATTATCTGTACTGTATAAACAGACAATGGGTGAAGTCTGGGAATTTAATCATGTTTATTTTTCACTGATTGCATTATTGTTTAGACAAAAATCCACTTTAGTTGATGGGAGATTGCATGTTTTAGATTTAATTATGCTACAGTTTGATGCTACAGTTTGATGAATATGATAATTGCCATAAAATGGGATATTTCTTTAAAAAAAAACTACATTTGTGCACTTATTTATGAATTACAATATTATTATACAGTTCTCACATAATGGAATTTGCATGTAATTGTTATTCTGAATATTTGTTTATATATATATATATATATATTTAATTCCTAAGCTGCAGTATCTTTTATTTGTCAAAAGGCTAACCAAGGACAATGAATAAAGTTTAGCTTCAGCCAGTAACTCTAAATGCAATGCAGTGTCAAATTCCACTGCCCATGTTAAAGCTGCATTTCCTTTTGTCTATTGTTTTAGTACCCCAAAATACCCCCACATTTCCAGATTTTCTTTACATAAAAGCTCAATATTTTCTCTATATGGTGCCTAGTGTTATTACCGTGGCACGCCTCTTTTAATAAAAACAATTGTATCTTTATACACCATCAACCTGCAGGTTGAGCTTGAAGTTGGCACAGATCAACTAAAGTGAATAATCTATGTCAAAAAGACATGCACATACAATACGCACATATTGAAATCATGTTCAAACTAGTCCACCAGTATATGGTGGGGCACTGGTTACTGGGATGGAGTCATCAGAGTGCTGTATCCTCAATGATCATTTGTTGATGGCCAGAGGTGAAGAGGTGTGTGGAGTTTATCTCGCTTAGCGTGCGCTGGTGTTGCTCCCTCCTGGCTTAACTCTCCCACCTCTGGACCCCTGTCCCCCTCTGACCTCACTGCAGCTCCTCTATTCTATTTTACTTCCAATAACAGCGTGACAAATTGAGCCTGCCAGAAAACGATCTATCATTGTCCTACATATCATCCTCCTCTGCCCTCTGTTCCCTCCTCTTCTCTATCTCTTTGTATTGCTTTACCCTTCCTGTTACAGGACATTCCCTCTTTTCTTTGTGTTTTTCCCATCTTAATGGCTTCATGTTTTTCTGTACATGGGCACTTTATTTCTCCCCCTCCCCATAACCAAACATAACAAATCATCTCCTATTTGTCTCCTCTCTTATTGCACTGCACTTGTCTATGTCTCCATTTCTTTTCCTCTGTTCATTGTCTCCTTATCCTCTCTGCAAACTTGTTTTGTTGTGTGATATTCTCTGTCTATTTGTCCTGTCATCCCTCTGTTTGCATTACAGACGGATACATTATGGTATAGCTTCATACACTCCTAAGTTGTCTTTATTCCCCTGCAATCATTTAGGAACTTGGAGACACTATAATATGTACAGTACAAACAAAGATAGACCCAAATATAAGTAGCAGATGTGTTGCTAGTGTGACATTTTATAGCCCTTGTGTACTTTAACAAACACTTTTCAATACCATCCCTGGCTTGAAGCAAAACAATTTGGTTGGTGTGACTAAATTCAGCCACTCCATTTTTCTACATTTAGCTTGGGTGGCAGTAGCTCTGTCCATAGGGAGTTGGGCTAGGGACCGGAGGGTCGCTGGTTTAAGTCCCCGTACGGACTGAAGCATGGAGTGTGGATTGGTAGCTGGTGAGATGCTAGTTCACCTCCTGGGTGAACCAAGGTCCCCACCAAGATGCTCTTGAGCAAGGCACTGAACCCCACAGCTGAAGCTGATGGCTTCCTACCCTCTGTGATTGCTCTAACCTTGTCCTTTATGCTTCTACTCAGTAAGAAAAGGAAATGTTTAATACAGCCGGCTGTATAGAACAAAACCCCTTCTCAGTTTATGTATTTCAGTGGCAGCACCTTAAACAAAGTATTGTCTTGACAGAGGGTGATAAACTCTTGATTGATGTTCGTGATTATGAGTCATGCTTAGCATTATTGAAACAGTAAACCTCTTGGGCAATTTTTATTTCTTCAGTAGGGAAACCGGTTAATCTTGTAAAAGGCTCCCGGTGAAGTTGATCTCATTTATCTGCTGACCTCTAGAGTTGCACATAAGTGTCAGAAGTCCTTTAAATAGCAGTGTTGCTCTCTCAGAGCCTGTTGTTCTCTATTTGTTTCTGTAAAACAGTAGGATTGGAGCACACAGACATTTCTAAGTTTTTGCAAAACATTGTGTAGTTTATAGTCTTGTTAAATTGGAACAGTAAAAAACACAGTCACTTTGTCTGTATAAATTAATAGCTTCATCACTCTGTATATTTGTCTCCCTGCAGCATTATGTGAGATGCAATTATACCAAAACCCTACAATATTGTCGGAAGGTTCTGTCTTTGTAAAATGTTTTGCTGTGGGCTCAGGATTATTGCCCAATTCCCAAGTGGCAAACTCAAAATACAGTAAGTTATAAGAGTAATTGCAAAGCCAACCACTTGGAAAACAAGTACTGTATTGGTACCAAGCACACAGCGTATCATTGTCCAAAAGCTCTCGAGAAAATGTTCAATTACATGTCAAAGTACAGCTCCACTGGAAAGAATACAAATATAAACTCCCATTCAGGTGTCCTCCCTTTTCTACCCTGTTTTACTTGCTTGCTTTTTCCTGTCCTTATTTTGCTTGTACACAAATATGTATGAGTGAGTGTTCACACACATGTGCACATGCATATTCATATGTCCCTTTGATGTGTCCTTTGCAGGTCTGGGTTAACACCCACATGTAAAAGATATAACCATCAATGTTGGGGTAGTTACTCAAACAAAGTACACACTTTTTATTACACATTACTACTTTGAAGTACTCATATTATGTTTTTGGCTTACAAAGTGAAAAAGCCCAAAGTCCATCCCAAAGGGATTTACCATTTCCAACAGAAAACACTGTTCATAAACTGCTCCAAACAGCTCTATTGTAATCCAGCCTTTACTTCCGTGATGAACGTGCGTCACTTTGTAACACACGTTATAATGCTCGCCTAGCTGCTAGCATGGCACTCCCTCATGCTCTGCAACTGACAAGCTAGCAGTACTTACTGCGCATGTGCGACTCCCAACAAAGATGGTACAGAAGTGAGATGTCTCACTCTGTAGCTAAAACAGAGAGCTCAGCACACAGGGTGAAAAGAGGCACTGCAGCAATGTGCAGTACAACAAATATATGGTGTTTTCTGAAAATGAAACCACATAAACCTATTCTGGTACAACCTCTAAATACAATTATGAACCTGAAAATGAACATAATTTGAGTACTTTAAAAAAGTAATGCCTTACTTTACTACATTACATTACTACATTGTAGACGTTGTTTGAAGTAATGGGCATACCTCCACCCCTCAAAAGATGTCTTAAGCGGTGGCTCTGACATTTTTGTTTCATCTACTTCGTCTAATAACTTCGGAACACGCACGAAAACGGACGTTTGATATATAATTCTCTCCTCACATTATGCAGATAGTTGAAGAACCAGTAACGCGTTAAATATTTGATAAGTAACTGTAATTTGATTACTGAGTTATCAACAGTAATGTGTTACATTACTGTGTTACAGACAAATGTAATCTGATTACAGTAACATGTTACTTAGTAACACGTTACCGTGTTACCCCCAACACTGATAACCATATACAGTATCTCATTTATGCATAACTACTGTATGTAAATATATGCAGTCTGCATTATATCAATGAGGAACTATATGTTCAGTTTAGAAAGGGGAGATTTAAAAAATAATATATATATAGGTATTTTTCAGTATCTTTCTCACCTCTTACCGCTTTCACAAGTAAACAAGAAACTGTTCCTACTTAGTCTTACATAGATACAATGTTCACTGTGTGTAGTTTTCCAGTAACACATCATTTGATTGACTATTAAATTCTAATATAGGTATATAGATTCCCACATATCCATAACCATGGGTGTTGTGGATTTAGTCACAATCATTTAATGAGGCTATTATTTGCGTAATAGGTCATCAACACCTCAGTGCAGAAACCTGCTGTTCTGAGAAGAGAACAAGCCTGTGGGAGTTTCATATGGCTGTCAGTGCTTCTGCATTAGCATTAGCAGATTTATTTTGCATTGGGAGCATTGAATAAAATCCTTAACCGATTCTGATGTAAAAAAAAAACCAAAGAGCACTCAGAAGAGAATCGCTGTAAATGCTAATGTGTAAGTGAGCACAGGGGACATATTTTGAACTCGGATTTCACACTCTGCCAAGAATGTTGCTTGATGTTATTGTGCCAACACTTACCCGTCTTTAATTTAAGTGTAATTTTAGAGCTAAAGTATTTCAGCATTGTCATGCCAACAAGCCTTCCATCAAATTAAAATTTGGGCCATGTTAGAAATGTATTTCATGAATCTGTTATATCCATGTTTTTTGCTTTTGCTTCCGTTCATCTGCCCTTCTAAACTCTTGTTTACTTTTCTCCAAAGGGCATCCAGACAGCTATTACTGAAGCATTCTTACTTTTCTTGATCCCCATGTTTCACATCTCCTGATAACTATTTTTGCACGCATCTGTCTCTGTCTCACACACACACACACACACACACACACACACACACACTAGCAAGCATACAGGCACACACATTGACATAACATGACAGGGTTTTTGAGGTGCTAAATTCAGCCATGGGTATTGTGACTGTGTCTGTGTTTTTACCCAAAGCAGATAAAGAAACGTAAGAGTTCCAACGTCTCCCAGACTTTCCAAAATATTTACTTTTGCTGTCTCATTACAGTAATAATCAGGACAACCCTCAAAGAGATAAAAAATAATCATAGTTACAACAGAAAGGTGGTGTAAGTAATAATTATCCTAAAACTACATAGACTGGGTGGCATTTAAGAACTGCAGAAGAAAAGTAAAGGTTTTCCTGCCCTTTCTCCTTTCCAGAAGACTTACCATGTACCTGCTGCATTCAGCTGAAAACTTCAATGCATTACATTATAAAGAATTTGACAAGTATGAATTCAGCCTGGCATGCCCTTCTTTCTCTGTCTTTGATTGTATTTTCTTCTATTCATTTTAGTCTTTTTATCTATTCCTCTCATTTTCTTGGTGGTACAATTATCGAGCTAATGAGTAAACTTGAATTTAATTGGTTGCTTAGTCTGCTGTACTGCTTCTAACACACAGTGTGTCATAAAAGCAGCTAGAATTGGACAATGCAGTTCATCTAGGTTTATGTCCAAATGAAAGGTCTGTCCGAATGAAACCTTAGTAAATCTTTTCTCCAGGTGACCTATATTTTCTAATGACCTCCATTCACCTAACAGTCTCTTTCCCTAAAATTGTGCAGCTCATTCATCATTTCATTTACTTTACAACCACACTTTACACTGGATCAGACACCGTCCTATTATTGAGACAATAAACTTCTTCTGTTGTTCTTATGTAATCCAGATCTGAAAACTTTAGATAAAGTATGAAAAGAGGAAATAGTGCCTTTGTTTGTGTGCATTTAGTCTAATTATTTCCACCCTATTAAAGTGGACGTGATTTCAAAGCCTTTGAAGATAACTGTTTTATTAAAAAATCTTAAGCTGCACTCAATTACAGCTGATCACTCAAGAGGTTTACATGATGTTCTTTTCATATTGTTCAATACGCGTTTGTCACATGAACGGTATAAATGTGCTGAAAAAACATGTTGACAAAGAAAACGTTAATTGAATAAAGACTGCATTTAGGGAATGGAGTGAAGCATCATCTGAGCGTTAAAAAGAATGCGACGCAAACATTGAAAGATGCTGCAGATACATATCAATCACAATTTATTTTATGCTCCCCCCAGCTTAGAGAGGGCCAGTGAAGCATGCCACTAACCCTGAATGAGAGACGACCTCGGGGGAGGGGGGTTATAGTAGTACGGCAAGGCTTCAGGGTGTGTGGCAGGGGGATAGATGGATGAAGAGGAGGTAGTCTACTGTCCAGAATGCCCTGTAGAATCTCCTCCAGATCCTCCTTTCAAGCAGGCCTTTTCAGCCCTCTATTCAAAAAGCTGTAATTGCATCATTTTTCAAGCCCCTTGCCTCTGTCTGACTGTGAGGCTGGCCCCATTAATCAAACTAATGGAGAAGTAAGTGATTTCAAAATATAGGCTTTGATCATGCACCCTCTATCCTCTCCAACAACTCCGCCTTCTTCTGAGCTTTGGGAGACCCTCTCCTCCCAATCTCCCATATCCTTATTTTCTCACAGCCCTCCTTGTGTACTTCACTAAATACTTTATGGAAAGGGCTATATGATTAAAAATGTACTTTCATATTATGCCTTTTTAGTCTTTTATTAATGTACATGAGTTCTTTGCTTTTGCACATTCTGGCAGTGCTGTGGCTCGCTGGCTTGATCAGAGTTGATTTCCAGTGTATAACACCAAACTATGAAGTTCTAGAAAATGGTCACTCTAAAATCATTGTGGACTATTAACAGTTAGTATGTCCCAAAGAATCACATTTCAGACACATTTATTGATCTTGATGAGACAGATTCAATTAAAGTGCTCCTCAGGTGTATTGAAAAGCTTGTGCCAGCTATAAAGCAGCAGATCCATTACTCGAGGCCACTACCAGAGCATGCTGGCAAATTAGATTCCTTCCAAGCAAGGGGTAAACTACTATTCAGGGATAAACTCTTTGTGATACAACCAGTGGTCTTGGGGGAATACAAAAATGAACATTTACAAATGCTTTGTTAACTGCACATTTGACTAATTCATGTCTGTACAACTGCATCCTTTTCAGACTTTGCTCTAATTTCCCCAGAGTGTTGTTTACTGGGATCTATTGTCTATAAAGCCTCTATAAAAGTACTCATTGCCCCAAAAAAGTATCATACATGCCAGTATGCATGCTCTCCTAAGCCCATTGTTGTAAACACAATGCTGATTAAGCAAACATTACCAAAAATATTTCATAAAACAATTAACCTATCTCTGAACAATATCTCTCAACATTGTTCAGAGATGTACTGTAGTTGGCAAAGTGCTATCACTGCCGCCTCCTCTTTTCTCTTGCAGCCTTCCTGGCTGTCAGTGTTGTTTGGAATTAGCATTATGTCAAAACTTAAACTTTCACACTCCCACTCTTCAGAACACCTCTTTTCACATGGCGTTCTGCGAAGGCATGTCTTACCCTTTGCTGAAATAATTAGGATGAGATCCACGTTCATCTCTGGCCCAGCTAACCTCCCACAGTTACCTTTCTTTCTTATTTGCCTGCCCACTTATCTTCTTTACATGTGCTTAATCAGGAAGAGTTTGGTGCATAGAGCTTGTCTTCTTACCCCGACATATAATACTTACAGACACAAAGACGTGCTTGATTGTTCAAGAAGAGAGAAACCACATCAATATAGACCCATCGGACACATTGCAGTGATTTATAAAAGAACTAAACTGATATTTTTTTTTAGGAGAAAACAAATCATTAACACCATGTACCTGATGTACCTGTGTGTCATTTGTTATGGCCTCTGCTCCTGCATCATCATATTTTCCTTTTAGTCTCAGCCTGTGTTGTCAGGCTGAGACACTTCAAAAATATCACTGTTTACTTCCCTGAAGATCAGAGGCAGTGGGAGAAATTTTATATTGGAAGAAGTTCTGTCCCAAGCCCAAATGTTTTAACACACCTTTTATTCAGTGGACATGGCTATTTTTATTTGAGCATGAATGGTCTTTTTCAGGAGCTTGCCTTGATTCTTACTCACACACTTCTACTGTAAAACAGCGAGCTGCCCAGCACACCTGCAGTCTAATACCACCAGCCACTGAGCACTATTGTAAGTGCCTCACTTACTGTCCCTCAAGAATGGTTATTGAGGAAGGATTAGTTATTAAAGGAGGATGGAGTGGTAAAATCCAGAACACATTGGACAGCCACACCTGTTATTTTCAACACCCCAGTGGCAGTAAGGTGCATATCTGCACTGGTGAACACCACCTGTCTTATTTTCAAGTGTTGATGTTCCAGAAAAGCAGCAATTCTTTCAAATTCTGTCCCTCACTTGGCACATACCAACCTCTTTTTCTCCTGGCAGGTGATAGAACGTCTTGTTCTGTTGTCTTGTCTGTCACACTGGATGAGGAAATACTCATTGTTAATAATAAACGTGTGCTTTTGACCCACAGTCGACATTATAAAGATAATATTAAAAGCTAAACTGGCTCTTGAGTTGAGGAACCCACCTTCAACTCATTCAGTGTTACTACTAATATGCGATGTCACTCTGTGAATGTGCTACATCTTTTATATATTATGCACTTATGTCTACATTCATGCATGCAAACATACTAAACATACATTTTCATACTGTACAATCTATTATTGAATATGTTACAGACAAACCTCTACAGTGGGACACAAATATCTACACTCACTCTATTTTCAATGAGTATTAAAGGCTGTGTCTGTCATAGATATGTTTTGCAGCAGGGAATAATATGTTTCTATCAATACCGTCCATATATATCATTTTCAGTTTTCAGACTCAGACCGCTCACACAGGTTGTTTAGAGAACTGATCTTTTATGATGAAAGTAAAGATTTTGCTTTCTCCTTAGCTTTGCAAACTGTAATTAAACCTGGTTAAATCCTGAAATGAACTCTGTATTTAAACCTAGTTTGGATGTAATGAAAATAATACAATTACAGCCTCCGTATGCTCCTCAGAAGGTTTAAATCATGCCTCCAAAGAGGCAGTGCATGAGAATGTGAAATTACAGTAATAACCGTTTAGCACCAACAGAATCTAGTGACAGTTTCTTTTTCAATTTTTTTTCCAGAAATATTAATATTCCATGCTTTTACTACTTTATATATCTTAAATATTTGCCCACCAGCTGGACCCTCAAAAAGCTGTTTTGTTTTTAGAAGCATTTCATATTTTTGTACTTATCTTTGAAATTGCAGTACTACTGGCCCACTCCATTTCCCTTTTATGTAGAACAAAACAGCTTCTAATTACTCAAGACCCTCTACACAAAACTGTTTCAAGAAGTTTGACTAAAACAATGGAGAGCTTTCCATTTGTGCCAGTTTTGTAAAACGCTACCTATCCTGCCCCGAATGCAACATTGACTAAATGGACAGCTCAATTAATTATTTATATGTTTCCAAATAAAAATCACTTACCTCTCTCTTAAGTTGTGTTTTTCGTGGTGTGAAGTGCAGTGTGAAAGGAAAGTTCTGTGATCCATTATTCTAAGCTAATGGCCTTGGAATGGTACAAAGTGCTTTTATGGAAAACAATTATTGTATTTCACTCAGCTTAAAACACTCGACTAATGTTAGCATTGTTGGCGTTTATTATTCAGTTGCATTTAAATAGCATCCTTTTGCTTATCTATTGTCTTTGCTTGCATCCAGTCCCATGAGTTACATATTTTAATGTTTATAGGATTTTGCTTGTCAACTTCAATTTGTGTGTTGCAACGTACAGGTTTTGCCCAGGCGACCTTGTCCTTGTTCCAGGTTATCTGCCAGCTCGTGTCATAAACTAATGGTGTCTCACTCTTCAGCTTTGATCATTCTTAACCAATAACACCAAAGAGCATCAAAGAGCTGCTTCAGTTCAGTGGAAAAGTAAAAAATTAAAAAGATCTTAGGGAGATCGGGACGGTCACGTTTGCATGTTTCCAAAAATACAATCCTAATGCAGCATACAATTATTGTTTGTTCTCTGGAACACTAATGTTCTGTGTAATATTGCCCTCTCCTTTTATGCTGTGTTAAAGTATGATTGTTAATATAACGCTACATTTGTGTTGGTGTTGTGTAAATAAAAAATAAGCTTTTAGTACTGTAGTGTACTGTAAAAAATAAGTCTTTTTTACAGTACATTAATATATATATATATATATATATATATATATATATATATATATATATATATATATATATATATATACATATATGCTTGTCCTTGTGTTGTAACTGTAGTCACAGATGAACAAAATAACTTTTGGTGTGGTAATCAGTTTCTTCTCTGTTAATTATCCTGGTTTCATACATTCATCAGCTGTGCAATAAAAATTCAATCGCAAATATCATCAAAGATCCACAACATAAATTTCTGCCATGGTGCAGGGGGTTTAGTTTATGCTCAGTGTTTCCCCAAGGACACGGTGCAGAAATGCAAAGTAATTTCTCTTCTGCTAAGATGTATTGTTCAAGAAGTGTTCTTTGGTGTCTTGTTAAAATGCTAACTAAGTTTGAATTTTCCTACAAGCTGTTTTTGTTCAAAGCAAAGCTTGCTCACAATGTCACACACTTGTTTGCTTTCCTTCTTAAATATACAATGATTTTTTGTGTGGGCCGTCAAAAGTGCAGCTACTGTATATGTGGAAGCCTGGCTAAAAAGATCTGATCATGAGAACGTTGAATATTTTGGAGATGCATATGCCAGGGCTTAAGATTCCTATCCACAAAACAGTGTAACTATGGACTAAACCCTAATCAATCAATCAACCTGGCTGTATAGGTACTTTGGCACTAATCATACTGTTTACATTTAAGCCAAGCAAATTCCATTTGTATTTTCTGTGACAACATCATGATAAGTGATAAGCAAGATCTTTTCAAAGTGCATTGTAATGGTGCTGTAGTGTTAATGACTAATGTTTTGATGTTCCTTTTCAAAAAGGAGGAATTATTTTGCCTGCATTATGCAAAAAGAAAAATCATTACAAGACTGTCTCAAGGTACTTGTTGGTGTGGTGGTGGGCTAAATTCATGCTCAGGCAATGGCCATTGCACTGTTTGAAAAATAGCAACTGTTCCAAAACCCTCGCCCTGAAGGCTCCTACTCTTTACTGAATGCCTGCACTCAGGCATTCAGTAAAGTACCATAAGTAGTACCATAGTAGTACCAAAGTATGAATACCATAGCAGGCTCTTCAGCCTGCTATGGTATTCATAAAACGTCACACCTTGTTTTAATCCTGTTAGTGACTCTCAGAAATCCCCCTCACAACATTACAGCTCAAAAATTGTGATGAAGTCAACAGAGGGAATATGTCACAGGGACCGTTAAAGAGTAGCCAACACATACTTTTACTGAAGATTCTAAAAATACAGATATAACAGAAGAATGGTTCACGGTACTAAGACAGAAAATAAGTGCTTATTTGATATTGGTACCCCTCCCCCAGCTTCAACCGATCTTTTTGAACACTTTTCATCATTCATTTGACAACCAAATGTATCTCAAGATAAAAGCACATGTCAGGTATTAACTTAAATGAACTAAGTGTAAGTTAAATCAAATTTGACAAAACTGTGATTTGTTTTAAATGAATTGTACTGATAGTTAAATGATGCAAGTTAGTGCAAAAACAGTAAATATTTACCTTTTGTACCTATTTATATACATAAAAAAACGTTGTATTGTAGCCCTGGGCACAGTCCTAAGGTTCCCAATTTTAGTCCATATATCGAGGCTAATGTGCCAACTGGTGAGTCTCAGTGGGGACATTAGCTATTCCACTCATGGCTATAGTGTAAGCCTGTGGGAAGCTAACTACATGCAGGGAGGAACTAGCAGCCTCAGTACCATGGCAGATGGGAGTCTTGATTTGTTTTTAATGTGACATGCGTGTGCCATCTTCTTGGGAGGGCCACCTGGTCTTGAATACTGACAGTGGAAGGTCAGAAGAGATTTGATCGGGTGCTGGAATTTTATGAAGGACTGCAGATCAGTATCCCATCTGACTTTTCTCTTGGTTTCATCAGTTGCTGTATATTTTGAGCATCAGTCATTAGTTGATAGTAAGATTTATGAATAAGGGTGCCATTTGAACTATTTTCTTTACAGAGCACATAGAACAGCCCATAGAACTGACTAGCATTAGTAAAGGTTTTCCAATCCCTTAGTGATATAACATTATGAATTTTTAAGCTTTTCATAAACAATTCATCTTTGCGTTAGACTCTAAGTGTCTTCATCTGCTCTTCATGTTTTGTTCCTCATTAATTCCTCTGTAGACAACACTTTCATTTTTGACAACATTATTGTGTATAATCAAGGACCTATGCTGTCATGAAGAGCTGTGATTGTGTCGCTAACCTTCTCATGCTAAATTGTGGGTTATGTTTGGTTCTAATAAATTATGGATGCTAATTGTCACAGAAAAGAAAAAGATGGCGTTGATGAACCCAGTCTCTAAAATAACCCATGCATGTATGTACCCATACATGGTATGTCTGTGCCAGTCTAAATAGATAGATAAAGCAGATAAAGTGGTCTGAAGGTGTGTTTCCACAGCAACAGTGGTAAGGCTGGGTTCAGAGGGACTATTGTGAATGTTTATGGCAGACCTCATTACTCCTTCCTGACTTCTTTGTGAGATCCTTACACCAAAAGAAAACACAAAAAGGTGGGACAGCTTCAAAAATCTTTTCATTGTCCACCCTGTTCAAATTATACCAAAATACTAAGACTCTGAAAGGTCCCCATTTCAAACCAACAGGGGCCCTTTGTTGCTATGCACCCAGAGCTGACCTTAAAACTATGGTGCATGGCCTCAAACAGGGACACATCTGTTGTCATTGAAGACTCACTGAGTAGGTGGGACAGAGAGGGAGGGGGTAAGCAAAGCCATCTCTGCATTCTGAGAGCAGTTCACTGACTTGAAAATTTGACAAGCAGTGCATGAATGTACTCACTATAATATATACGATGTTAGGGTTTGTATCTTTCCCTCTCCAATGATAACTAGATACACAATCTACAGTCAGATACCCTAATCCCTAACCCAAAAATGATACGGATGAATTTGTAATGATACAATACACTGTGATTCAAAACCAATTGGGTTAAGCCACAAAGTTTAATTTTTTTTAAACTTTTTTAAATGGTAAATGTGTGACTAAAATAAATCAATTATATCCTCAATTGCAATGCCCCAGAAAATTCTGTCTTCTGCCACACAAACAATAATACACTTTGCACTGACATTAGATAACTTTCTTTCAAATGCTGCAAACTGAGCATTGTTTACCTCAGTTTCTGGGTCAGTGTCATCCCTTTGAATCTAGTATTTTCAATAATGTTGTGTGGCTTCAGGGACCAGGAGGAGTTGGCGCCAGTTAGAATTAGCATTACTGCAGCTGACACTTTCCTCTTGTTGACTGCCAATAGCGATGTTTTAGGAGACTGCAAATTCAATGTAAAGAGTCCAAGCAGGGTTATAAATGATAGTCTGAAGACACTTATTTTGAAGACACATTGAATTTAGATCATTATCTAAACTGTAAGCTGCAGGGTGGGGATTTGCTTCACTTGCAAGATCTGTACACTGTGACGTGATCAAATGAGAAAGCTGTTAATTACGTTTATAATTATTTATGTTGGTGCTAGACTCATCCTACATTTGCGGGGGCAAGTTTTAGTCCAGCCCAAGTGAAAATGTCACTGTTGGAATACATACAGTAGTTGTGATGTAAAAGCTCCTGTAGCTCATATTGGAAGCAAACTATTTCAATTCAATTCATTATTAGTGTTAAATCATAACAGGAATTATCTCAGGACACTTTACAGATAGAGTAGGTCTAGACCACACTCTATAATTTACAAGGATCCAACAATTCCAGTGATTCCCCCAAGAGCATGCATGAATGCGTAAGTGCGACAGTGGCAAGGAAAAACTCCCTTTTAGGAAGAAACCTCGGACAGACCCAGACTCTTGGTAGGCGGTGTCTGATGGAGCCGGTTGGGGGTATGATGAACAATGGCAATAATAGTAACAATAAAGATGTTGTAATAGTTATAATAGTTCATGGTGTCGTAGAGCACAGCAGGATGTAACAGGGCATGGCAGGGCGTTGGCCGGACATGGCAAGTCGAAGCTGGGCATTGCAGTGCGTAGCAGGGTGTAATAGGGCACAACAGGGCGTAGGGCATGACCACGGTGACAGCTGCCACCATGATGTAGGTGCCATCATGATCCAAGATGATGATGCTGGGCGGAAAAAGAACATAAGGACTCTGGGGAATAAGCTCCCCGGAGCTATGTTAGTAACAAGCATTTCTGTGACATGAATACACACAGATGGAAAGAGAGAGGAGAGAGAAGCTCAGTGTGTCCAAGGAGGTACCCCGGTAGTCTAAAACTATAACCGCATAAATAAGAGCTACAGAGAAGGGGAGATAAGGAGGCTGTGTTCTGTGATCGTGGCTACACACCTTCCCCCGCCGGTCTAGGCTAACGCTGCGACTCATTACTCCCTAAGTATATGTAAGCTTTCTATGGGGAGAAGCAGAGATAGGGTGGGGGTGCGCCATGACTGTGGCTACACACCCATCCCCGCCGGTCTAGGCGAACGCTGCAACTCCTCTTACCCTAAATATAGTAAGCTTTCTATGAAGAGAAGCCGTGATAGGGAGGCGGTGCGTCATGACGTGAAGTAACAAATGCATGGACTAGTTTTTCAGCATCGTTTTGAGACAGGATGTTCCTAATTTTGGCAATGTTACGAAGGTGAAAAAAGGCTGTTCTAGAGGTTTGTTTTAAGTGGGCGTTAAAGGATATATCTTGATCAAAAATAACTGAGTGCTGGAGGCCATGGCAATGCCATCTAGAGTAATTATATCTTGGGATAAAGATGTTCGGAGGTGTTTAGGGCCCAGCACAATAACTTTAGTTTTGTTTGAGTTTAACATCAGGAAATTGTAGGTCATCCATGATTTGATATCTCTAATGCATACTTGAAGTTTGGCTGACTGGTTTCGTCTGGCTTGATTGATAAGTATAATTGGGTGTCATCCGCATAACAGTGAAAGTTAATTGAGTGTTTCCTAATAATATTGCCTAGAGGAAGCATATACAAGGAGAAAATAATTGTTCCAAGCACTGAGCCTTGAGGAACGCCATGGTTAACTTTAGCGTACTTGGAGGATTTATCGTTGATATTGACAAATTAAGATCGATCAGAGAAATAGGACTTAAACCAGCTTAGTGCGATTCCTTTAATGCCAACTAAATGTTCCAGTCTCTGTAAAACGATGGTATGGTCAATAGTGTCAAATGCAGCACTAAGATCTAATAAGACAAGTATGGAGACAAGTCCTTTGTCAGCAGCAATTAGAAGGTCGTTAGTAATTTTCACCAGTGCCGTCTCTGTGTTATGATGCTTTCTAAATCCAGACTGAAAGTCCTCAAATAGACTATTCCTATGTAAAAAGTCACATAACTGATTAGCGACTACTTTCTCAAGGATCTTGGAGAGAAAGGGAAGGTTAGATATAGGTCTATAGTTGGCTAAGACCTCAGGATCGAGGGTGGGTTTTTTCAGAAGAGGTTTTATCACAGCTACTTTAAATGACTGCGGTACATATCCTGTTAATAAAGACATATTGATCATATCTAGTAACGAAGTGTTAACCACAGATAACGCTTCTTTAAGTAGCCTCGTTGGGATGGGGTCTAATAGACAGGTAGATGGCTTTGCTGAAGAGACCTTTAGCATTAATTGTTGAAGGTCTATCGGAAAAAAGCAGTCTAAGTATATGTCAGGTCCTGTCGTTCTTTCTAGCACTCCTGCATTCAAAGGTGAACCGTTAGAAGTTAAGGGCAAAAGGTGATGAATTCCATCCCTAATTGTTATAATTTTATCATTAAAGAAGCTCATGAAGTTGTCACTACTAAGAGCTAGAGGAATAGATGGCTCAGTAGAGCTGTGACTATCTGTTAGCCTGGCTACAGTGCTGAAAAGAAACCTTGGGTTGTTCTTATTTTCTGCTATCAATGATGAGTAATAGTCTCATCTATATATAGTCTCAAACTATGCTAATTATCACAAACAATAATTGTAATCAGCAATTCAAGTAGGCTACAATTTGGCTTAACTTGTAGTCTCACTGCAGATTTTTTTTCTCTTATTTAGCCTACCCTCATTGATATAAATGGGATGGACAAAATAATAGAAACACCTGTCTGTGTAACATTTCTCTAAAACAGTTTTATCAAAAATTGATTATAACCTTCATGAAGGTAGGATTTAATGCAGGAGTTGGTTATAATAGACTAAACACGTTTTGTGTACCTATTACACCAAAATGTACAATCCAAACTGGCTTTGCTTTTAAACATTACAAACATGTTTTGTACTGTAACAAATAATTGTATTGGATGAGTTTACACTTAGCACTCATCTTTTCACATTCATGAGATTCCTCCTCAGTCGTCTGAGCCTTGCCCAAACCTCCCCCCACCTATTTCCACATCCTTCTAACCGCAATTCCTCTCAATCCCTCTTCGGCTGTCACAGTCTTAAATTGGAGTTGGCATTCTATGGTTGCCTTTGTAGCATTGCTACTGTATAAGAACACGCCTGGGGTTCTTTGCCTCTCTGATTAGAGATCTTACTGTCACCAGGCTTTGGCTGTATCAACCGTATAGAATATTCCTAAAATGTCACTCCAGGCTCTTGTCTATGCCTCCGTCTCCAAAACCACATTGCTCTTCAGAGTTTCACTGTTACATCATCTACTGAAGTGAATGGAAAGACAGAAAACACACAAAGCCAAAATTATTCTGCCTAGATGTCGATAACATTTAAGGTCTCAAATGGATTTTTAGACTTTGGTGTGATCAATTTTAATCAATGGGGAAAACCCTTGCTTAGTTTAACTGAAATAGGACAACGTGTGATTAGGAAAGGGCTGATAAGGCAAAATAATGTAGTAATTGTACTGAGACATACGTTTTATTTTTTATTTTAATAGGTGCAAGTTTGGAATCCTAATAAGCAACTCCCTGAAGTACTGTAAGCACAGCATGTTTTGGGCTATTTCTGAGATCTCAACGTCCAGCCGCTTTTCAATTAAAATCTAATTTTTCATTTTGAATGAATGAATCTGAACTATTGGCCACTCACAGTTAGAATTGAAACAAAACCAGTCTCAATTTAGTGTTGATGTTAGGGGAAATGGCAACAAACACTAACAATGAATGACAAAACAGTGATCAGCTATAACTTTAGCACAGCTTTCAGTCTGTTATAGCAGCTCTCAAACACTTCAGTATGTCAGCACAATTATTCATTTGTCAAATCCATTCAGCACCACACAGACATTTAGCTTGACAAGAGTTCTTTTCTAGAGTGTCTAAAGTTTGAAAGTGTTCAGTTGTGCTGTGAACTGCAACTGAACCTCTCAAGTGGTGGGTTCTTTTGTGCCTAGGGCTTCAACAAAACATTTCAGCTGGTACACATTAACTAACAGGGCTCTAGACTAACTTTTCCACTGGAAGAAGGTGCTACCAACCTTCTCAGTTTGTCGCACCAGCACATGATTTGGTCACACCCTTTTTTTGTTACAACATGGTATTAATCAGTGACCTTGCATTCTGATGAATAGTTGTCTTAATTTGCATTACGTTTTGCCTTGATGTAAATATTGACAGAGATTTGATATTTGTAAAATATTTTATTCTAAATTTTATCTGAATATTACTCTAACTGCTAAAAAGAAGTCGGGAGGGGCTTAGTGTTTTGGGTCATGCATCGGTCCCTGCAGGTTTAGTGTTTCTTACTGTTCTTGTACAATTTCAAAATGTCAAGCTTAAACTGTGTTAACCTGGTAAGAAGTTGAGAGTAGCCAGCAATGGCCGGGCCACATTGCTTACAATACACAGTACTGCGTTAGCTTTTGTGGTTTAAAGTGGTACTTTTTCGTCTAGCGGCTGTGGCTCAGGCCGCAGAGCGGTTATCTACCAATCGGTGATTCGATCCCTGGCCCTGTCGAAGTGTCCTTTGGCATTGAACCCCAAATTGCTCCCGATGCTGATGTTTATCTGATAAGCAAGACCTTGTCTGGCAGCCTGGCAGCAGTGTATGAATGTGTGTGTGAATGGTGAATAGTGCCTGTAGTATAAAAGTGCTTTGCTCAGTTGTCAAGACTAGAAAAGTGCTATATAAATGCAGTCAATTTACACTTTCATCATCAGTGGCGTCTGAGTTGAAACCTCCTCCTCTCCATCTTCATTTTGCTTATTAAAATAATCAGCTGTGGACTGCTTCATTTTTGGAACATGGTAATAGGATTTTTTGTATGGTTCTATGCCACTATGGACATGCGCATCATGTGCTGTGCACAGACACAAAGTACTGGTGCGGGCACCAATTATAATGATCACCATGCACCTGCATATGCGACCACATACTCTACTTGATTGTTTTTTACCATAATGGCATCTGACAGATTTGTTCAGCAACAATGAATGCAGTTTAAGGAGCTTTCGTCTCTCTTGAATGTCAAGGTTTTTCTTCAAGGCAGAGAAAAGAGTTCTCATTGTCAGATTATTTTCAGGACTGGAGAGAGATAATGATATTAATTAATGGATTACTCGCACATGAAAGGATTAAGCTGATATTGTCCCATCATACAGATTACAGGAACCCCTGAGTTATCTTTTGTTTTTAACTTAAAGGTTTACGTTGTTTTGCTGATAAAAGATTGCGTCAAGTTATGTCTCTTGTCAAAGCAAACAGTCCTTCTGTCTTATTCAGGAATGGTTCAAGTGCTAATGCAATTATGGAAAAAATCTACAATCTACAACTGAAATAATAAAACTCAAACATAGAAATAAAATCTTTCTATATATGTATATTTATTTAGAAAATCTTCGAGTTTACCTAAAAACACACTCACACATGTACCCTCCACACACACAGTTCCCTTTCATCTACAGTATCTGCTACTACTCTTTCTTTTTGTTCATCTTTTGCCTAAAGTGGTCCCTACGGCTCTACATTGGGAATTGTAGCCTTAATTTTTCTCAGAATCTTTCTTTGTTCCATGCCTGCAAACGAATGCACACACACACACACACACGCGCACAAACACACACACACACGCGCACACACGCACACACACGCACACACGCACGCACGCACGCACGCACACACGCACACACACACACACACACACAACCTTAAGGTTGTGTGACACAATAGTGAAATATTTCCTTTCTTCTCTGCCTTTATCACATTTAAAATGTCACTCGTAGCATGATAAATACTTATATTACATGAATAAAAATATTAATTACAATACCAACATTGTGAATGTATATAATTATTGAGCCAATCCTTGATGGAAGGACAGAACAATCTTTCTAATTTTAGACCCATGTAGTTAAGTAAGCAGAGTGGACAATAGTCTTTTACTACATAAATCTTCAGACATGCATCTCTCTGGTATTGCATAGCAGCCATGGTTAATGTTAGCCTACACATCTGAATTTCAGGGCAATTTATAAAGGCATATAGCCCCACGCTTTAATTTTAAGCATGAGACGTAGTATTTCAACCATGGAGGTAAATATTGCTCTTGCACCGGTATGGTTCTCTTGCAGTTTGATGAGCTCAATCTTGGAATGAGAGGAGCATTAAAATCAAATCATGACTCTTCCAAGGTTAGAAGATCGATTGGCAGCTTTTGGTGCTGTGCTCTGCACCAGCTAATATTGATGAGCATGTGTTGTCGAGTAAAAATCCAGCATGTTTCCGCCAGTTATATGTTGAAACATCAGTCTTCATTGCTTTGTGTGAAAGGGATTCATTTGGACACTAATGATAGCAATTTGCAGGAGAGGGCATGCATTGAGACGTTAAGCATGACAGATGTCAAATGTGTGCAGTCTCATGACAGGTGGTTTATGGTAATTCCACAGTGGATTATTTTCACCTGCACGGAAAGGTTTCCGGCCACTTACATGCACTTCAGTAAACGGATTACAGTAAAATTTTTGAAACCTGATTTCTAAATGTCATGTAAACACGGTTTCTGTAATTGGGGTAAAGAAACCTGATTTTCTCCTAGAAAAAACAGATTTATTTGCTGTGTATATGTGTAACTTTGTTTACACATTACAGGCCTGACAAAAGACTTTAGATAAGGAGAGTATCAGCCTGACAGCAGTGGGATGGGATGAAGGGAGAGACTATTACACATAGTCCGTGTCAATATAAGGTTTCCATCACTGAACATTTTAAATTCAAACAGTAGAAACACAGTAGGGATTTCTGGCACAACTTCACATACTTAAGGTACATGGAGAAAGGAAAAATATGAACAGGTCAAAGGTGGAGTGAGAGCGCACAGATTTTCTTCACAGTGAGCGATTCTTTGAATTTTAAGAGGTCGAAACTCCAACACTTAGTATAAAGAGCAACTTCATTGTCATACCTCATTACTGAATGATCCTGATGAAGGCTGAAGGCCACAAGCAGAAAATGCATTAGTCTGACAAAGGTGGTCTTTATACTAGAAGTGTTGCTGGAGTTTTGACCTCTAAGGCTGAGAGGACCTCTTGTCCTCTCAGCCTTAACATCTCACTACAAACCTTACCTCTTTAGTAGGTGTTTCTATATTGGTATATTTTTATATTTGTACTGTATTTCTTCAGAGTTGACGCTCTAGTAGTCTATATCGACAACGTTTCATTTTCGGGATTGTTCAGGTGCCGCCGGAAATTTCGCCGGATGTCCGTCACATTCCGCTTTCTTTGTGTTGGATTTATGAGGACTATGGTTAACTGCTCCTCAGATCTGTGCAAGGTAAGTCCAGACAGCTAGGTAGACTATCCGTCGAATCTGAGATTTCTGTTGCACGACTAAAACAACCTTTGAACGTACACACGTTCCACCAAAACAAGTTCCTTCCCGAGGCTATTTTGCAGATGCACCGTTGCTCCGTCCAGCGCTTAGCGCCGCCCCAGACGATTGTAATTGGTTTAAAGAAATGCCAATAAACCACTGCACGTTTTTTCTCCCATCCCAGAATGTTGTGTGAACTAGCCAGACCCTCCTCCGCAGTGCTGTGGAGTAAGGTTTGGCAATGCGAGACTCTCTAGTGCCACAGAATCTGACAGTTTGCAGATTTATATCCAACAGTGGCACCAATTTCTGCAGGCTTCACATTTTCTGTTACTTTCAAAATCTCTAAAGTGAGTAGGGCTAATGAACTAAGTCCCATAGCAGGGGGCATAATATGTGCATTTGTACTTCAGGCTTCATTTTCAAATCCAATGTAAAAATATTCAGCTTGTATATAGCTGGTGTGCTCAACATGGAATACTATATCATGGCTGGTGTGTCCAATATCCTCCAGGCAGTGTGATATTGATGCATGATGTTATTTCCTTCCATGACCCATCGGACCAGCACTCTCTCTGTGATCCAAGATGTCTTGATTTACAAATTAAGCTCCAGACAGACCCAGGGGGTGACTGACATGAGCTATTGTAAGATCTCTATGATATGCACACAAGGTTCTGAAAATGTCCTTTTTTTGTCCGTCCTCTCTCTTTTTTCTTTTTATTTATCACTACAGGCTGTGGAAACCAACCTGGCATCCAAGGACAGTCACTGGGTCTATGCCAATGAGGTAAGGCCAAACAAACTTGTATGCACCTGAGTGAATTTAGACCTTAGTGTGAGTTTGCCTCTGTCAACACAGTCTCATTTGCTGCCAATGCATACACAAACAAATGAAAACCTACAACACTATAACTGTGTACACTTTCATATTCATTTAAATTAGCAGCACATCTTTTGTTTTCATTTTATCTTGGCTGCCTGAGCGACTGGGCCTTTATGTGATATTGTATAAGTGCCCTCCCTTTAACTGTTGACGTTAGTGTGTCTTTTCCCCTCTACCAATGCTCAGTGTGTCTGACATTCACCTGTACTAGCAATACAAGACAGAGCAGTGGACTTTAGATTAAGTGCCTCAGCGCTGCATTTCCTTTAATTAAAAATGATTTGGAGATAAGGGGGTCATAGGATTGCCTGATACTAAAAGCAGTGTGAAAGAAATACTTTAGATAAAATGTTTTTCCCCAACCTGGAATATATGCATTGCGTTGCCTAATAGGATGTCCATGTGTTTTAATGAAATGTCACCTCTTCACTTATACAAACATCTGTGCTCAACATCCAAAACAAGACCCATATTGATCCATAATCCATGGAGCATGATTGTGTGTATGTTGCCCAGATAGCTATGTTGTCTAAGCAACAATCAATTTTCACACACTGCAGACATGTGTGGTAAATTTACTCTTGACACAGAAATTGATAACCTATGTTGGTCACTTTAACCAACAAGTATGAAATAGTTGCTTTAGTTAGAGATTCACAGTGCAGCATTTCAGTGTATTTCAGTAGCTCAAATATTGATTTACAAAAGTTAATGAGGCTCAATGTGTTGAACACCATCTGGTATGTAAAAGCCTAAATTACCTAATTTTAGACTAGAATGAGCTTTTATAGAATAACTACCTTATATGTTTCAAATGATTTCCACCGTGCATTTCAGCACACACATAACTGAAATATTGATTTACCACAGCTAATGAGACCTTGATTTCTTTCAAACTTTATCTGTGTCTGGCAGCTTACATCAAATTGTTTTGTTGATATGTCTCCAAAAAAGACCTAAGAAGTCTCAGTCGATAGGATCGGGACTGTAATTCTTAATTTGAAACAGTATTCACATACAAATTCATGCATGTCTTTTTCAGTCAATTCCCACACACTTCCACTAAGACATTAGCTTAAATTGCATCTGACTCTGGAAAGTATGAACTAATGGCATGTTAATTTCTATGGCACTGCCTTAATGGTTGATGTGATGTGGCTTACTGTAGAGTTATCTCTCCCTAGTACACATTTTAAGGGGAAGAATGTGCATGGTTGTATCTGTGAGCAATGAAATATATCCCCATTTTATTTTCTTGGTCTCTTTTTTTTCCCTGTTTTCTTTTCTATTTCCAGTAAATGTTGATTATACTGTTCTCTTCTTCTTTGTTTCCCTGCTTTCAATCCCTTCCCCAATATATACTGACAATCACCTTGAAATGATAATAACACAGACTTGTTGAAAAATCTAACAAGAAAATTCAATTACTACTCATGCCGATCTATTCATCTCCCAGCCGTTGGCCTCCAGAGCTCCTCTCATGTACAGAAAAAAGAAAAAACATGAACTCTGAGCACCTTAGTAGTCCACCTTTCTTTTAGATTTTAATTTTCTCCTAGAGCCTTTTAAATTACTAAACCTTGATCAACAAGAGTCACCATGTAAATTGAATCCAGGCATGTATCGAACAGCAAATTATTTATCCACAAATCTTGCTTATCTCTAAAGGGAAAAGGGGAAGGAGATTTAAAGGAAGGTACAAAGCTAATCTGTTTCCATTAGCCTGTGATTTAATTTCTGAGCAGCCTCCCACATGGCTGATAGCACAACGAGTGTGCACAAGGTTTTTTAATTCATTGAAATACGTGAGGGCCGGCAAGCACAGTGATTATCAGAATGAGATTCTCGGATTTGTAGTATGTTTCTATTTTATCATCTTTTCTGGGTATTTTTACAAACTGCAACAACTATGAATCGCTCTCCTTTTGTAGCAGCTGCTGGTGAAATGTTTACTCTCTTACTAAACAGCTATAATATACTAGCTACTGTTTTCCTGCACTCATGGAAATCCTGTTAGCCTGATCAGATGCAGTCTGGGTGTATCACAAAATCCTGCAGGGAACTAACAGCTTTCCATGTTACCCCTGTATGCACAACCGTCCCTGCAGACAGTTGCTCCTATTCAGTTGCCTGGTCGTGACTGAGTTGTGACATTCATTTTAACCAGGTGAACTTGAAGCTCACTGTCACTCGCCTGCCTGCCAGCCTTTACATCCCATACAGTCAGCGAGGTCTCACATTTCATTCAACATCAAGCAGTTATGCTAATATGTCACCAGTGGCATCATATGGCACAATGAATGTAGCTGTCAAGCTAGAAATGCGATAAGAGCACAGAGTGAGATGAATGGAGAGGGAAAATGATGATGATGAGTGAGTATAATCACAAGTCAGAAAACAATAAGGTGTAATAGACTAGCAGATAAACAAAAAGGAATAAAACTAATCCTGATAAGGCAGTTATTTCATTCAGGGATGTCATAAGCATTACAGTAGAAAGACAATATCACATACAGTTACTTAAATATTTAAAGTTACAGTAATAGGTTAAAGGCTGTTGATCACACATGGATGTCCTTAAAGGACAATTCCGGCGCAAAACGAACCTAGGGGTTAATAACAGATGTGTACCCACTCTGTCGTTCTCTGGGACATGATTTCATGCTAATCGAATGTGTTTGTAACTTGAAACAAGCTAATTAGCTTACAATGCTAGTATTCGGGGCACAGGGAAAGTAAAAACAAATCGCTATTTATACCACTAAAAAGGCTCAAAATATCACCACACTTCAACAGTAGCATAATGAGGGTCCCTAAATGTAAACCGAAGCATTGAGAACATTGTAAGTGTACAGACAGTTTATTAAAAAGATAGTTTAGAAAGACCGTTGCTCCAAAGACGGCGGCCGCCTGTATACGAGAACACGACTGTCTAATCAGTATAATCTGTCTTTTTAATAAACTGTCTGTACAATGTTCTCAATGCTTCAGTTAACATTGAAGGACCCTCATTATGCTACCATTGAAGTGTGGTGATATTTTGAGCTTTTTTAGAGGTATAAATAGCGATTTGTTTTTACTTTCCCTATGCCCCGAATACTAGCGTTGTAAGCTAATAAGCAGTCCGCGCTAGCTTGTTTCAAGCTACAAACACATTCGATTAGCATGAAATCATGTCCCAGAGAACGATCGAGTGGGTACACATCTGTTATTAACCCCTAGGTTCGTTTTGTGCCGGAATTGTCCTTTAAGAAATGTAGTATGACACTTGTATAAAGTAGAGACTGAAATATCCTGACCTTTAGTCCCTATTATAGGTCAAACTCCAAGACAAAATGTTTGAGTTTAAAACGATGAACTTTTTTCTCAACAAACTTGTCTTCAGTAGTTTAAGACACTAATGCATTTTAAAACCAAAGGAGTGGGTTTGAACGGCACACTGTTCATATAATATAAAATATGAACAATATAATGTTTAAGAAAAAAGAAAAAAAAAGCTTTTATATTTAGTTTAAGAAGTGCAGCAGGACTTGATGTGAGCAGCAGGGCATGGGTATGACAGGCAGGCGTGCATCTTCCTAAACCACCCACCAAACCAGGGTGCTGCAGCTGCTAGCACACAGAAGGTTGTCTGCTTCTGACACTGTCTAGTGAACTCAGATGGATTGCACATTATGGGAGAATTTGTTGTTGTTTTCTTCCCTTCAAAGGCGGGACGGTGACACCTCAGAATGTTTGATGGATTAGGTGGCTGTGCCTGCTGTGACAGACAGAGTCGAGGAGGACAGTCATGATATGACTGATGTCTTTGGTAACTGCCCGTCAAGCAACTGAGCTGGAAACCCTTTTCTTCTGACACAATCTCCACCACATCAGACTGTGGGACAGGAAGGTGGATTACTGAAGAGGCCACTTACGAGAAAAAGAAATATTATATTTTCCAGTTAGCTTATTGATTACTCAAAGTACTGTAAAACATTGCATTTTTTAAAACCCTGGGTTGCTGTTTTGATTCTTTGTATCATTAAGCACAATGAGAATCTATGCAGAAACCCAATTCAGATGTCAAAAATGTATGTACTAACCAAGAAATCGTGACCACAGGAGACATCCTGCTTCATGGTCATAAATCTAAAGGATACCAGACAGGCGACTCCCTTCACTAACCACCTTATTAAAATGTTACAGCAGTTACAGTTTCATTTTTTCATTTTAATGTCACCCCCCGCACCTCTAGGCTGAAACATAGGTTCCATCAAAGCAATACAACCCTCATCACCAACTCATGTATAAGATATACATTGCACTGTACTCATGGACAATGAGCTATGTAATGGGATGACTATTACACAGTTGCACTGTGCTGTAAAAATGAGTGCATTAATTAATGTAATTATTTACATGCTATTTCACCTTATGTCGCATTTGAGATATCCTGCTATAATGAATCAGCCAATCTAATCTTAAGTGTTAACACAGTCGCAGTCTATCTTCTTAGGTCAAAGTAGATGTTTTATTTTATGTTATGTTGATGCGGATCACACAGTGCAGTGCAATTTTGCCCCCAACGTCTCCTTCCAGGCACTAGGATAAGGCAATGGTTATGGTTATGGGTTAAGGTTAGGGTTAGGTGCCTTGAAGTCAACGGTCGCAGGCTCGCAGCTTTGCCCGGAAGGAGACGTTGGGGGCTTAAAACACCATCGAGCTATTTCCGCCTGCTCAGACTACGGGCCCTATTTTAACAATCTGAAATGATCTGAAATGCGCTTGATACGCCAAAGTATCAAACGCCAAACGCAAGTAGCTTTGTGGGCGGATCTTGGGCACTGTTGCTATTATACCAGCGGGATAAATGACTCTTGACTCTACATTAGTCATAGGTGTGGTTTGGGCGTAACATGCAATAAACCAATCAGAGCGTTATCTCACATTCCCTTTAAAAGCAGGTGTGCTTGTTCCATGGCGGATTGCTATTATAATGGCGGATTTGTTAGGCGCATGCTCTTAAAGTGCCCATATTATGAAAAAAAAAAACACTTTTTCTGGGATTTGGGGTGTTCTTTTGTGTCTCTGGTGCTTCCACACGCATACAAACTTTGAAAAAAATCCATCCATGCTGTTTTGAGTGAGATACGGTTTCTGAATGTGTCCTGCCTTCAGTCTCCGGGTGAGCAGTTCAAAATCAGCACGAAACGACGTCACAAGCCGAAACGAGCTGGCTAACCGCAACCGTTAGCTCGTAGCGTTAGCGTTAGCATGCCAATGCTAAGTCTAGCATGCTACCTCGTTCTCAATAGCAAAGCACTGCTACAACACACACAAGTTCACCATAATCTACAAAAGAACTACTTACATGTGCACCCTGATTTAGAAGTCTCCTAGCTAATCCTGCCTTGTAACTGACCGAAGTTGGAGAAACGGCCTTTCTTTTTCTGTCTATGGAGCTAGCTAGCTGACATGATCTACATCTGAGCTACTGCGCATGTGCGAGTGCAATCAAAGATAGTACAGAAGAAGAAGAAGAAAGGAGGTCTCACTCTGTAGCTAAAACAGAGACCAGGTGAAAAGAGGATCTGCAGCAGTGAGAGAGAGCTGTGCAGTACAACAAAAATGTGGTGAATTTTGAAAATTAAACCATGTAAGCATATTCTGGTACAACCTTAAAATACAATTATGAACCTGAAAATGAGCATAATATGAGCACTTTAATAAATCCATGGGCGCACGCCAGGAGCAGTTAACAGCCGAGGAGACCGACGTTTGCTATTGATTTTTCTTTCTGACAAAATGTAAATAAAGAAATGTCACAAAAACATACTTTCCGATGTTTTGGGCTCACTCTCACTAAATCACAAGGTTATGAATGCATGGTGATATTTTTGCAATGTAGTCTAACATCAGACCGAGATTACCTCACTGTAGACCAGTGGTTCCCAACCTGGGGTCCGGGGACCGCTCAGGGGGGTGGCAAAGATCAGAGGGGGTGCGCAAGTCTTTATCTGGTTTGAGGTTGAGGTAAAAAAAAAATATTTGCACATGTTAAACAAATTATGATAATACACTAGAATATATAATGTATACAAAAGTCTGTATAAAAACTATATATTTTTGTTCTTGCTTAAAATTGTAGGCAGGCTACTTAGTAGGCCAAACCTCCGGGACCTCTTAACCTGTGGCCCTTGCTGTCATCAGGTCAGCTGCTAGCTGCTATTATCCTCATTTTTCCTGCCGCCACGGCATCACTATTTTATGAATGAAACATGGCGGAGAAACGTAAAAGTGCTGATAACTCCTCTGTATCAAAAAAGAAAGTAAGGCTCTATCTTGAGAGTTACCTCAACTTCGGTTTCGGAGGGGGGGCTCAGCTTTTCTTAGACATAAGTGGGGGTGGGGGGGGTGGGGCGCCAAGGAATAAAGATTGGGAACCACTGCTATAGACGATGCAGCTCTTCTGTCTCTCCTCTCCCGTGCTGCTGCTGGGGCATTTGGGTTAAGTGGCATCGGCACATGCAGTTCAACATCACATCTCCTTACGTCTAATATTTCCTCATTTATGTCATCAACACATCCATGATTCATGGAAATGTTGTGTAAAACAAGGTCATATTTTTCCTTGTATTTATGTATGGTTTGCAAAAATAGGAACTGCTGGGTCCGTGAGATGAGAGATGCAAAGTGTACGCGCGGTGTGCACACTCTACATTACGGCCAAGCATGCGCCCTTAAAATAGCATCTGAATTACGTGCCACTGACTTTAGACTAGGTTTTTCCTGGTCTGTGGCGGAATTGTTTTCTCAAACTTCAAAATCACACTAGGGAACGTTTGCACCGGAACACGCCTCCTCTTTTTGCTGAACCGCCCCCGGGAGTGCAAGTTCATTCACTTAATTTACTGACGTGAGTCTGTGGAGGGAAAAGTCTGCTGTGCGTCGGGTACCAAAATAGGAATGATACATGCGTCGGTGTACAAAGTCAATTGCGCTGGGTGCAAGATAGGGCCCTACATGATTTTGCAAATGGTTATTTGTTTCACTTTCATTTAAAGTCCTTCCCTTTCAGGCAATCATGAACTGTGAGTAGCCAGACTATTGCTAAATATTTTTCTATTTAAAGGGTGCCTGGCTAGCTCACCTGGTAGAGCGGGCACCCATATATAGAGGTTCAGTCCTCGACGCAGCAGCCGCAGGTTCGACTCCAACCTGCAGCCCTTTGCTGCATGTCATTCCCCCTCTCTCTCCCCTTTCAAGTCTAAGCTGTCCTATATAAATAAAGGCCTAAAATGCCCATAAAATAATCTAGAGTAGTAGAGTTATGTGCATGAAGATGTATGTACATATTATTAACTGAATCCAACGGTTTTAATTCATTGATAAATTATCAAAAACAGGCAGTAATAATCAAAGACATTTCATCAAACTACGAAAATAACCTCACGTTATTGCAAAGAGACAGAAACTCCATCTCCTGATACTGCATTCCTCCGACTATTGAAATGTGTTCATCCCTATTCAGCCTCTTTACATCCATATTTGTTCGCCAAACCTGCAAAGATTAGGTGGTCCGACCCCCATTTGTGTAGGTGCCCGCAGGTTGCACTAGTGTTTTTTTTTTTTTTTTCCAAAAAGCCTTTCAAGAAATTCAAAGGCCATGGACTTATGGTGTGCTGTGGTTGACAGTGATGCACTCACCATAGGATAGCATGGATATTTAATAGGAAATAACTGCTTTGGTCTGCTGGGAAGGTGACATAGCACCTGGCACATGACGTGTATGGACCTTCTTCATTTAATATGTAATCTTAGTCTGATTTAATTTGCAAGGTGTTGTTCATACAAGACAACATGAAATATAATTGCATGTCATAATGCTTTTAAAGAAACCGTAACAAGGTTTCTGTGCAGTTATGTACGAGTAATAGCTCTGGCTCTCTACTGTAGATCTGGTTTTGCTAAATACTAAATGCAAATTGGTGGTGGCTGTACTTAATATTTTAATACAGAATATAACAGCAGTGTTTCGTACATGGTTTTCCACATGAATGATGTGTTCTCACTCTGTGAAAAACAAGTAAATATAATATAAAAATTTAAAAAGCAGCACTTACTGAATAGGACATGGCATTGATGTAATTGCGAAATCCTTAAATTTTACATAATTATGTCTATTGTTTGATGAAAAAAGGCAGCTGCAATTTAATATGAACGTTAATAAATTGAAAATCAGTAGCACAACTCAACAAAGGCTTGTGCCATGCATTATTTTATGTTTGTGGTGTTTAATTGTTTTTCTCCGTTGCAAAAGGACAATAGGACACCAATTATTCGGTTCTTATAACTGGATAATAAAATAATTGTGTGGTTATTTTTTGCCTAACTAATTACCTTTCTCTCAACAATACACTGAAAGAACATAAAAAAGACACATATGTTTTATAGGCAAATACAGCTCAAATTAATGTCATACGCACTGTGCTATGCTCTCCTTCTCTGACTCTTTCCTGACATTACTTCTCAATTTAGTTGCCTGCAGCTTCAAGAAGCACCTTAACTTCTAATTAAATCACTGTCATGATTACCAGTCATTTTATTTTTTGTATTTCTCATGAGTGATTAATGACAGTGACTGAGCAGCACAAAGAGGATAATCTGTCATCTGAACTTGATTTGTGAATGTATTTTGGTCGTCGGCCGTCATTGAAACATGGCCGCGCTGTATTCACTCTTTCAGAAATTATGAGTGGGTTGCTTAACACCTGAAATGATTGTTTGAAAACTGAAATTTTAAAAGCACTTTATGACGTTAAATGCTTGTGTCCAGACAGTTCTGAGTAATATTGTGATTCGACTTGCTATTATAATCACATACAGTACACCATTTAGATTCTATAATGCTTCTCTGGTGCTTTCAAAATCTATGGGATGATCATTGTAGTCAGAGGCCTTGATGTATCATTAATGTATTCTTTATATAGTATTGGTCCTTTTTGTGTGCATTTTGTACAAGTGGAATATATCACATTGTCTGTACTTTCTTCTTAAACAGAGGTAAAAAGGCACATCAGACCTGTCCCATTGATCAGTGGCCGGGTCAGTTTATGACACAAACCTGTGATGGTGACAGAACACTTGGACTGGGTGGCACTGGAAGTTAATAGCTTGGACGTGAGGGTTCGACTCTGTGAACCATGCCGCATGATTTATCTGATTAATGTGTCACGACAACTCATGAATATTCATAATTTTCACCTGACTGAGTCAGAAAAAGACTCAGAGGATAAACTAAATGAGCTAGAATCACCTGAGGAGTGTTTTACTCATGCTGTACACAGATAAAAGATCTGGGAATTTTGGTTTTGGAAGAAAGAATCCATATAAATCAATTCAGTTTGCTCACCATCAAGTGGTTTTGCATTGAAAATATAAACATGTATATGACATGAGAAAAAGGCAGGGGGGTTTGAAGTTTACCCTCTATTTTTTTTTAAATAATGTGAAAAGGCAAGGTTGACTGTCAGCTGAAATAAGGTAAACATACAAAGAAAGACAATGTGAGAAGCCAGGAGAAATGAACAGCGAGGGAGGACAGAGACCAGCAGTAACAACAGAGGTCGATGCAAAGAGGAGAAAACAAAACATCGGATTAGGAAAACGGATGGGAAGCATGGATTCAGGCATGTGTGGTTAAGGATTATATTAACCAAGAGCTGTTTAAGTTCTCACAGCTTTATTGTTAGATAATACTGTATATGAACCCAACGTTTCCCAAGAGACTCACTGTCTGCCTCAGCATTGACCATTGCCCTGCTCTGGAGACTAGCAGGCTTTTTCAATGCCTCGTGAATATTGATCCGACCCTTCACATAGCATAGGCTAGTGACAAATGGTCAAAAAGGGCTTTAGTTTTTGAGATACCCCTACCGGAGGTAGATCTAAAGCCAACACTGTTTTTGCTCATCTCTAAGGTCTCTAATATATGAAATGGATTCTTGGCTAAAAATATTTTCCTGCTAAGATTGTTAAATTAACAGATATTGTTATACACTCCAAAACCAAAAAAGGACTAAAATATAGTCTGTCCGTATGGGAGTTAAGGCATATAAACTAATGCAGATCAATCACACAAGGTCTGAGAGCTTTGAAACTTGGCACGTTAGTAGTCAGGTAGTTGCTTTACCTACTAGAAAAGAAAGGATGTGAATATCTTGATGTATGGAATAAATAGTGACCTATAAACACATACGTAAAATAGGCGAACATCAATCAAAAAAATCAATATCTATGCAGAATGTTTTCATTTACTTTGTGGTTACTTTGCCAGGGATTATCATAGAAACACATATGATGGCTTATTGGAAAGGTGGGGTTGTGCTGAATCCATCAATACCAACTATGTAAATATATAGCATGACAAGTCAACGTGAGAATAATGTTGAGAAATTCAAATATAAGATACATTTAATAATGAAACATTTCATATGGTACCTTGTACTATACAGTCCATATGGAAACAAAGATTGAAATCGAAAGATAACACCTTACCATAGCACAAACCGGAGACCAGGAGTCAGGATTGCAGTTTGACCTTAATGAGCCTTTTAATAAAACTAACTTAACTTAACTTCTTCACACAATACAAATTAAATGACTGTCTTAAATCAAACAAATGACAATCTAACAAAACAAACACTCTGAGGGGGAATAATTTAATAATAAAAGAGGAATAACATTTTTAATATCAAATATTAAACCAAACATTCAACTGAATATTTCACATACGATTAATCACTTTCCCTATTAGCTAATCGCATTCTTTCAAATCGCGATTACGATTTGAAAACAATTAATCGTTCAGCCCTAATCTAGAGTGACGTAAAATTGCATGAATTCCCTGAATGACTGTTCAGAAAAATCAGACCTCTATCTGATGTAGGACCACATATTAAAGTGGCCCAAATCAGAATTGAAAAGATCCGATTTCATGTGATTTGTGCTGGTCACACTGTTTGTCTGAGAAATCTGATTTGGGCCATTTTTGCCTGCAGTCTGAACGTAGCCTAATGTGAATAAGAAAATAAGAGACTTTGCTAGATGATACATTCTATCTTAAAATTTGACATTTGAAAATAGTAATTGATTAAAATGTTACCGTCTGTCTTTTGGCCTAAAGCATGGACTCAGTTGATCAAAGGTATTAAATAAACCAATGTTGGTACAGAAATGATATGTGAAATAGGCTTTGGTTGATCATTGTTAAAATACAAAATGCTTTATGTTCTACAAATAGCAACAAAGAATGAAATGAAATCCTCACTTTACCTCACTTTGTCTCGTATCTAATTGCTCTGTAGCCCTCCAATGTGTCATCTGATATGTTAATTGCTCAAGAAGTAGGCACAGCCAATGCAAATCCCTCTGAGGTTCTGTTTCTTATCCAAATTTCCACTTTTTCAACAGCTTTTCGAAAACTGAAAATTCATGGTTTGTGTCATTACTCCCCACTGTTAAAAAAAAAAAAAGAGCCACCATACTTGACCTAAGATTAAAGGGAAAGATTTGTTAAACTAAACTTCTGCTGTTGTCTTCTTTTTCAGGAGGTGAGTGATGCAGACATCATGGAGCTGGTTCACAGCTCTCTGGGGCGGATGACCATCATTCGTCAGGTCTTCCCATTGTGGAGAGACACCAACGTTCGCTGTATGAGAAACAATCATCGCATCTCCTCCCTGCTCTGTGACCCGCAGGAAGGCTATCTGCAGTCCTTAGAGGTAAACGCTGCTTAAAGACTTACTGTTGAAGCTTGTGAAATATTGTCAGTTACTGTAGATCACATAGGTCCGCCATAGCTGCACAGAAAATCTTAAGAATTATTTTCAATGGACTGGATATAGATGTGTATTAAATGTATCGATGGATACATGTGGCAAATATTTCTCATTCAAGTAACTGCAGTAATTCATAGGGAAAAAAAACAATTAAAATCTTTAAAATATGGATAGATAACTAAAACTAATTACTAATTACTGGCTAAATTCCCAGGCCAAATTACACTGAAAACTGTTGACAGATTTTTTAGATACTCTGAACAGGATCAAAAACAAACTCTTTGATAGAGGTTAGTTAGTGATGTATTGTGTCATGCGCAAACAAGTGCCCAGCCCACATGGAGTTACGACGATACACTAAAAAATCTTTGCAGTGGTAACATTTTTTCAGATATAAACATAACTTACAACATATTTCACATTACATTTCTAACAAGGAACTTCATCTTTTCAGGCTCTACAAATAAAATCTGCCCCAAAATGGTTCCCTTCCCAGAGTTTTTTTTTAATAACCATCTAACCAGAAGAACACATCAGAATTAAGAGCATTGTACTAATTTTTAAAATTCATTAGTGGTGATACCAAAATTCCAACTTTTGAGTTTCAAATGGTCACCCACTGTAAGCTTGAAAGGTAGCTGTAAAAGGTTGGTAATGTCTGTGGTCACTTTGAATTAAGTTGGTTACAATGAATTCCAATGGTGGCAAGTTTTCAAATCAGGAAAAGTGAGAAAACCACTCCAAATTCTCCACTGTCTGTGCAAATGCTCAATTTGTTCCAAACCGTCACAGATTTACCAACAGAAGGTACTTTCAGAGGAGAGTCTGAGCTTTGAGGAAGGTGAATGCACAACATGGAAGCATTATGATGGATGAGGCTGTGTTGTGTATTTGACTAGTGGCAAGGTTTTGTTTTTCCTGTTATTTTATCCCTTTTGCTGCAGTATTTATAGTACAGCAGTGTTGTGTTTTAGCAACAACCAGCATGTTTCACACACTTTCTCCAGCAGCCAACAGGGATACACTTGTTATGAGCCAGAGTGGCAGAACCATAAAACAAGCACAAAGTGGTCTTTTTTCCCATTCTGTGTACAGCACATGTGCTGTAAGGACTTATGAGCATGATTCCTGCTTGATCACGCCTTTTCCACAGTTGTAGTGGTGTAGGACAATATAGACAAGTATCTGCCAAGTACCACATGAATGCAAATATTAACTGATTATGTATGCAACTGAACATAGATTAAACTCCCTAGATAAGGCAATTATGAGGGACATGAATGCCCATGAATATAAATGACTTGAGCTCAATATGACTGGGGAATAAGTGGCAGAACAGAGTAAAATATAGTTTAGAAGTAAATCAAATCGTGTTTTTGCCATTAACGTGCAAATCTTCTTAAAACGGATTATATTCCAATTGTAGAAAGCCAAAAAAACAACTTATTATTTGTCAATAAACTACTGAGATATCACAAGCTTAACAAAGGCTTCCATCATGGAAAGACCTTTAAAAAGGTTTTGCTATCTATGATTTGTATTAAGGATTTGTCAACCAGGAACCAGAGATGTTCACAAGTCATTTTTTGCAAGTCCAAGTCAAGTCTCAAATCTTTGAGGGGCAAGTTCAAGTCAAGTCTCAAGTCTTTTGCCATAAGTCCAAGTCAAGTCTCAAGTCTCTGGCCATCTGATCTGTCCCTAACACTGTATTGTTAAATTTTATGAATTCAAAGCATGTCCTGTAGCTACCATCCATACAGTACAGTATCAAAATCAGTTGTAGGATAACTTTATGGGGTCTACTTAACACATCCCTCTAGACCTCGGACCTGGTGAAATATTAACCTAAGTCTGTCACATCATATGGATACAACTATAAAGATACAATTTGCATGTTCCCAGCATTAGCACGACACTTTGCGATGGTTAGCTTGTTACCTGTGACAGTGACCGGTGACAGTGCGCACGGATCCGCTGTGCCATGCATGGATGAAATAATGAAATAGTAAATAGGACTACAGTAACAGAAATATGTGCAGAATTAAGATAGTCAAGACGGCCCAGTGTTTGGTGGACCGGGTACACCTTGTTCACTTAATAGCCTACAAATCATCCAGGGGATCAATTACGCATCACATGAGTTTGCCCACCCGACACAGCGTTTGTTCCTGGGGAGATGGATCCGTGCGTCCCACCTCCTGTGCGCCATGGATTTCTTAGCCTCAGCAACTACTAATTATAAGATACAATTTGCCTGTTCCCAGCATTAGCACAACACTTTGCGATGGTTAGCTTGTTACCTGTGACGATATACGCTAAATGTAACGTCTCTTTGGTGTGTGTGTGAGTGACTGACCTATTTAGGTGCGTTTTGAGATGCCTGGCTGAAGTCCGACGTTGTTGATCCGGCATCATTTATCTTGGTGCCACACACTTTGCATGTAGCTGTTCATTTACTGCCACTGTTGAAGTTATTGAAAGCAAAACTAATGAGAAAAGGCACAACTCCAGGAGGATTTGGTGTCGCCATTGGCAATGCATATTTTGATATGTGAGTGCACGCACATAGGCGCATGCGTTACGTTGCACATTATGGCAAAGGGCAGGGGACATACAGCTCGTCATACGTTTCCCCATGTATGCGCCAATAAAAGAAAATAGAAATACATGAATACATTTTGATTTAAAAAGCAATAATTGCATGAAAACAGGTTGTTGACAAGTCTCGAAGCTCGAGTCCGAGTCAAGTCTGAAGTCTTTTGGGTCGAGTCACAAGTCAAGTCTGAAGTCTTTTGGGTCGAGTCCGAGTCAAGTCTGAAGTCAGCTGTTTGTACGACTTAAGTGCGACTCAAGTCTGAGTCTCAGACTCGAGTCCCCATCTCTGCCAGGAACCCAACCTCCGGTAAATTCTGTATGACAATGAGAGTCAATAAATAAAGGTACAGTATGCCCTTCAGCACCATCACAACTTTATCTAACACAATCTCATTCCCTTCTTTTGGTCTTCGTAATAACCTTGCTCACCCTGCCACTTTACTTTCAGTACTTTCTATAGTAAGTTAAGGTCGCCTCCTTAGACTTTTCTTTTGCTCAATCCATCTGGAGTGCAATTGCTGTGTTCCCTGTAGCTCTATTGAAATGTTCATTTCCCTTTTCTTTTCTTTTTTTCATACTCCGGACAGATGGCAAAACCATGTGGTGTGTGCACCCACATTCCTCAATAATTCACACAAAAGAGGGTTAAATATCGGGTAATGGCAGTTTAGGCATTTATCAGAATAGTTAACACTGAGGAGATTGCAGTGTTCAGTGTTGTGAAGGATACTTTCAAAACGTATTCCGTTACAGAATACAGAATACATGCCCAAAAATGTAATTTGTAACGTATTCCGTTACATTACTCAATCTGAGTAACGTATTCTGAATACTTGGATTACTTCCACATTGAATTGCATTTTACAAGTGTAGGAATGCGGCCGTCACATACAGCTTACTAAACAGGCCTATTCTGGTGTGTTCTTCTGTTCCAACTGGCTGAATGTGTACCTAAACAAGCAGATAGATTGTTGTTTTTGTAGCCCCGAACTGCATACTACAAAAATCTAACCGCAGTCTAAGCTACCACGAGCTAATTTTAGCTAACGTTAGCTAACATGTCAAATGGGGCTAGTCTATCTAATCAGCATGTAGGAGAATGTAAAGTCGCACGTCAACTACAAAATAGCAAGGTGACCAGTAAAACTACAGCAGACGACTACCCTTGGCTAAAAATAACTTACTTTAAGATGCTTCTTCAGGTTGGAGGTGGAGGAATTTGGACGCTGAAAGGAAGTTGGTTGCTGGCAAGCAGAGGTTGTACTGCACAGTTATATTTTGTTCTCTCTTCTCTTTCTTTAATGTGAAATGCTGTTTGAATTTCCAAGATAGAAACGCATTCCTGCCCTGGCTCTGTTGTGCCGGTTCCGGCTCCATCTTTACCTCTTATCAATGATCACGCAAATAGCTCACTTTTTCGTTTTCATATTGGGGTTTCTGGGAAATGCATGGAGTTGCGAGAGTGAATAAACTCATGAAACAGAGAAGTATCGTCATGTAATCCATTGATTTCAACAATGTAACTGTATTCTAAATACCAACTATTTAAATTGTAACTGTAACGGAATACAATTACTCATAATTTGTATTCTGAATACGTAACGCCGGTACATGTATTCCGTTACTCCCCAACACTGGCAGTGTTTTTCCTGTACTAATCCCTTTCACAAGCAGTCAGCTGTGGTGTATGCTGAAATATCCAGAGCTACTATGTTGCGTTAGATCAGGACTGAGTGACCTTTAGGAAAGTGAACTTGACTTGTGTGATGTCTTACTACTGAGAGGCTTGGACTGAAGTCTAAATGCGTCATGAACTGAATGCCTGGAGTGGCAGCACGTATTGCTTCCATGGGTCTTCTGCTGTGGGAGAATTTGACTTTGACCCAGAGGACCTATCAAATCCACTGTCACACCAAGACAGGAAGGGTAGACATGATTCCTGACAGGGTGCACTGCAGTCAGAGGAAGACAGTTGGACTGATGGCAGAATAATTGATCATGAAATTATTTTTCTTTGGCCCCTTCAGTTCACATCTTTACCTCTTGTTGATCATGCATATCATTTAACCTGCTGCAGAGAGTGCAATCCTATGATTGCAGCAAATTAAACCTCAGTGTTTTAGCAGTAAGTTTCCAGCAAGTGTAAACATGTGGACAGTCAGAGCCCAGTTGCTGCTGACTTCACTGTGCCATCCTTCAACATTGTTCTCATGAAGAAAGAAACTGGGTCTTCATCTCGACACCAAACAACATTGACAGACCAAATAAAAAATGTATCACCAGTTTTTCCAATGCTTTCCATTCTCTCTCTAAGCAAGGAGACAAGCTTTTATTCCCCACTGAGGTTTTCTTATTTTACCATGAAACCTCACAGGATCAGACTGAAAGACAAGTGCCTTTGTGTCTGCTTCACTCACAAGGGTTCACCATGAGGCTGTGTGATATTTCTTGGAGCCCAAAAAAACCTATTTGTTTTCTTTGTTGTATCCAGAGTTTGCATTCTGTTCTTTGTTGCACAGCACAATCAACACAATCCAAGAATGCATTTATTGATATGGCTTGTTTTTTACTCCAACAGGTGTCCAATCTCTACCTGTATGACAGTGTGTTGATGCTAGCCAACGCCTTCTACAGGAAACTGGAGGACAGGAAGTGGCACAGTATGGCCAGCCTTAACTGCATGAGAAAGTCCACGAAGCCATGGAATGGAGGATGGTCTATGTTGGATACCATCCAAAAGGTTTTTTTGCTTAACAAAGCTGCTGCTTTGCATTTGCTATTTTGTAAGAAATGATGAATTATAGCTTCTGCAAAATTCTATCTATTCATTGTAGAAAGGGCTCAATTTAATCAATTTCAATCTGATAATGAAATTTGTCATTGTTGCATGTCATGCTGCTTAAATCTCAAGTGTGACAGTAAGATGACCAAATGGGGCACGAAGAACCACAAAGATGGGGTGCTCTCGTCATATTGTTTGATTGATGGATTGACGTTACAGTTCATACTATTTCAAAAATGTACCAGAATTTGTCATGAAAAGGTGATTGTACCCAAAACACCCTTTGTCTGAAATTATCTAAATTATCTTTGATAACCTCATACTGTACCTACAAGCCTGGTTGATTAAGTGTACGTTTAAAAAAAGGATAATTTGCATAAATCATATGGTATAATTAAAAAACTTCCCATTGATCATTTATATACCTTTCTACCAAATTTTGTTTTCCGTAATCCTGCTGACAAACAAATAGGTGAACAGACCAAACCGAAAACATAACCTCCTTGCTGGAAAACACTGCCATCACTACTACTGCTCTTGTGTTGTGACATCTCCCACAGTAACTATTTTCTACTTGTTGTTGCTACAGGGAAGGATCAGTGGCCTGACAGGAATGATGGACTTCCGTGCTGAAGGCTCTAATTCCCATGTGCAATTTGAGATTCTTGGAACTAGCTACAGTGAGACATTTGGGAAAGATGTGAAACGGGTTAGTCCAGAATATTTTATATGTATATTTTATCTACTTCTGTCTTCAGAAAATCGAAAAGTGTGGCAAGTAGATTAATATGAAAATTATAAATACTTTCCAAATCTCTTTTTTACCGTTGTCTCCGGTAGCTTTAGATATAGCAACAGTTGTCAATTTTGTATCTCCTGTCAGTATGTCAGAAAAAAAACGTGTAGCTGTGCTATTTGTAGCCTAATGTATTCCGTAGCCAGGTGCACCACCTTTCTCATTTCTGTGCCATTAACTGTGCCCTTGTTTGAGGTTGAGGTAAAAAAAAAATATTTGCACATGTTAAACAAATTATGATAATACACTAGACTATATAATGTGTACAAAAGTCTGTATAAAAACTATATATTTTTGTTCTTGCTTAAAATTGTAGGCAGGCTATTTAGTAGGCCAAACCTCCGGGACCTCTTTATCTGTGGCCCTTGCTGTCATCAGGTCAGCTGCTAGCTGCTATCATCCTTATTTTTCCTGCCGCCAAGGCATCACTATTTTATGAATGAAACATGGCGGAGAAACGTAAAAGTGCTGATAACTCCTCTGTATCAAAAAATAAAGTAAGGCTCTATCTTGAGAGTTACCTCAACTTCGGTTTCTGAGAGGGGGCTCAGCTTTTCTTAGACATAAGTAGGGGGGGCGCCAAGGAAAAAAGGTTGGGAACCACTGCATTAGACCACAGACCATTCGATTAGAACTTCTGTACAGAACTTCATTTCAAAAGCTATTGTTGGTAGCGATTTTGCAGGGATTTACAGTACATAATTGTCCCTTCTGTAGGTGTTGAGGAAACAGCAGGTACTGTGAAACCTCTGATCAAAATATAGCTTTTCTTAGACAATGTGACAAATGTGACCACTTGTGTGGGAGGAGAGAGCCAAGAGTGAAATTAAACTATTTCTCATTTTCTCAAAGCCCCCCTGAAAACCTCTTAAGTGTTGGCACTTTATTCCAGTCCTTAAAACTGGTGTCCTGCAGGTTTTTGTTCCTCTCTAATAGTTTATTATCCAGTATGTGTGGCTGATTTACTACCAGGGAGGTACAAAGACCTGCAGGAAACCTATTTTTGAAGATCAGAATTGAGTACCACTTCTAATAGAAATTCTGGGGGTCCATTGGAGTGCCTGATAGTAACAAATACTGGATAGAAAGGATTCCAATATTCATATTGTTTTTAAATGTGCTTTTTTCATAGACCACTGGTTCTCAATCTTAATCCCCAGGATCCAAAGCCTTGCTGTTTGTTTGTTTATTTATTTTTTACTTTCTGGAATGTCAGGTGAATCGGCTGTACTCTGATCCCTGAGAACCCCGGTCGCAGGCCTTAACATTTGACAGTGAGGTGTCAGGTATCAGGGTGCCCTCTACTGGAACTCCTGAATTAACCAGATCTGTCTGCTATCATCTTCCTTTTAACCACACCAACCATCATGGCCTGACCTGAGAATTAATATAACTTTACTCACAAAAACAAAGCATACCACTTCCTCTTCGCCTTTGACTATTGTTAAAGTATGTTTGATCTGCTGTTGCTTGTTGAGCATAGACATTTTAAAAATAACGAACAGGCTTTATGAGCTGGCCATGAAGTATTTTCTGAGAAACGTGTCTGATCTTTGAGTGTTGCAGAGCTGAAGTGAGAGATTGAGAGCATTCATTATTTGTGCACTCCTCTCTTAGCTGTAATTTGTTTGTCGCTGTGGATGTCCTGATTCAGTCAGGGACTTCTTGCGGAATGAAGAGGAATTGAGTTTCTTGGCAATCTATGTAGAGCAGGACTGACCAGAAGCGGTAATGAAGATTTAATCACCACTCAGCCTAACTGAAATCATGAAGCCAATTCATCATAATGTGGCCATTAGCATTAGCAAGGAAGAGATGCACTGCATGCAGTGTTTACACACACACACACACACACACACACACACACACACACACACACACACACACACACACACACACACATGAACACATTCACAGCGAGACAAACAATGGAGCCCCAAAGCACATTAACACACAAACATGTATTGTACACACTGTTTTGGATCTCAGACACTAAGAGCATGCAGCCAGGCAAACAGACAACAGAGGCCAGGGAGCACAATTACATGTGGGTGCTTGTATCTCAAAATCATTAGAGGCAGAAGGGGACCGCAAGGCCAGATAATGGTATGCCAAATGCATTCAGTGCTGTTGTTCATTAGCTGGCATGTCTATCTGTGCCTGCCCCACTACTTGGCAGAACCATTTACTGTGAGAAAACAGACACAAATTCATGTACCTCTCCTCTCTGTTTCTCTATAATAGAATGTTTATACAGTATATACATACATTCAGCATGTGTCTTGCCTCGTGTTGTGCACAGCTGATGTCAATCAAGAAGGGCCAAGCCATTACATGGTTTCCTCTGCAATGTACTATAATGTCATGTCGTCAGGTCTATGTTTTTTTTTCTTATTTTCAAGTGGAGTATAACGGTGATCCCCCTGACCCACATTCACCCCACAGGGCCATCCTCATTTTGTCTCTCTCTCTCTCTCTCTTCCCTCTTATTATGTTTTATCTCATTTCATCTCCCATCCTCTCCTCCCTTCTTCTCTTCTTCACAAACCCTTTCTCCCCCGTTTTCAGTCTTGGTTTCCTCCTTCTCCATCATCGTTTATCTGCATTCAGTCCATTTTCTCCCCAGCCTGATGGCTCTTAGATGAGGCGTCTTTCTGGTTAGACACTGTAATGAAGACTGAAATACTATTTCCTGGATGGCTACTGTGATTTTTCTCCACCATCCAGTGCTGCAGCAGAGTGATCGATGCTGCTGTTGTTGTTTTGGTTTCCCAGTTTGCTCTTATTGATGTGTCAGCTCATCTCTAACCAGATATTGCTAATGACTTCCAGCTTACACAAAGCTCTTCATAGAGAAAAGTCAATTAATTTGAATGTAATTGTTCCTTCCATCCAAGCATCTTGCATGCATCATGCAGTAGTTATCTCTCTAATGTGTCCACAGTAGCAGTGCTGGCATTATTGTATTATTCAAAATCACATTTTTTGTGACATTTGTACTATTCTATAGCAAAAATATAAGAAAAAATATCATCCTAATGCTGTATGTCTGCTTAATGTTGTGTAGTCTCTCAAAAAAGGGCAGCTCCAAATTCTCCTCATTCAATTTTCTGGTCGCAGTGCCTAAAAATACTTAATGAAAGTGTAATATAGGGTATAGATAAATAGCCTGACTTGCGCTGGAAATAATATATAGCTGGCTGCCTGAAACGTGACTATGCCAGCCTTAGAAATAGAGGGAGTTAAAAACAGCCTCAGGTTTAAAAGTTAAAAGAAATTCTTTCTGTTGTTGTGGCTCAGTCAGTGTTGTTCATTACATATATCTAGCCATTTTCTCCCAGGTAGCCAAAATTGCTTTGTCATCAGCAGTCTAAATCTGGCATGTCTGGTAGCTCGATCCTTGCCAGATTTAAAGAATAACAAACCAGAATAAGTGCCCATAAGCATCCATCCGATCCTGGTTGCTAACATTGGCCCAAAGCTAGCCCAAGTAGTGCTAACTGGAGCTGATTCTTACCCTAAATAAACCCAAGTCCATACCCCAAAAATCTAGCCAAATCTGAGTTCCATGTGCTCTGTTGCATGTTGCGTCTACCAAACTGCAGTCCTTGATAGCTGATGTATTCATCCTGGCAGTATTTCATACTGGCTCATGGAGCTGAAATGGCATTAAATTGTCTCTAAAGGGTTATTCTGTCTTACCAACAATAGCTCTGCAGTGGTTTGATAGGGTTGTTGATCCAATGATTAATTTGCCAGGCACTGAGATTTCTGGCTTTTAGAAATGTACTTTCTGGCTCCTACAGTTTTTTGAAACCTCCCCTAACTGCTGGGATTTTCACCCGCAGGAAGATAAAGAACAGCAATATGAAGCAGTAGCTAGTATTTCACTAGCCAAATATTATCATTACTCTATTTTACAAATTTGCACCATTGTATAGTAATGGCATATATCCATATCCAATTTAGCAATGTGTAAAACAGTATTAGACTGATCAAGTTATTTTGCCACAGATGATTAAATGCAATGCATTGTGCAATGTTGAAATGTAATTGTGTGCAAATTGCCTTTTATCACAGCCTGCATTAATAGGAAAGCATTGAAGTGGTACCCGCTTCTGGTTGTTCTACTGCCACACTGGCAAAAGTAAATCCTCTTGAGAGTCTCAGGTAATTGGGTGAAAAGTGGATATTTTCCCACATGCCTTAATTTATTCCCTCTCGTGTGCTCCAATACATCATAAAAACAAATGTTACCAACCTTATCATCATCCAGTTCACTTAAAATGCATATCATCACCTATACTCCCAGCTCTTTGTTGCCCCTAATTTCATGAGGTGAAGTTTAAAATCATTTTCAGTTAATCAGTGGATAAGTTGAATCAAAATCAGTAATTCACTTTTTATGATAACTGGTCATATGTTCACTTTTAGACTGTAACACTTTTCTTTTCTTTTTTTTTTCAGCTACGGCTTCTTTTGTCTTTCTTTATGTCTTGCGTGTAGTCTTTTTTAAGCAATCTGATAATGAATGCTGAAACAGTGATAGGATAACTCTGCCTGCTGTATACTGCACTGACCCAACTACTCTTACAGATACTTTCTTTTCTCCAAGATAACACATTGTATTTAAAAGCTATGTATGGGGAACTTGTTCAGTAAATAAATGCTGGAATGAAGGAAAACAGGAAATTCAGGAAAAATCTGCCTTAGTGGATGGGGAAAACGTCAATAAAACTACTGTAAATAATAACCCAATGGGTCAATAAGAAGCTCGGTAGCATGATAGGCTTGTCAATATGTAAGCACCTGGCGAACTGAACTAGCAGGGGAAAAGAAGAAGCAGAATAGCAGCAACTAGCTCAAACTGTGGTTTGTTTTTATAATGATGCAGTTGAAATGGTTCCATGAAAGAGAACAGAGGGCTTTCTATAAGATCTTTAGGAGATGTAATTCAGACAGATGTTGCACTATGAATTCAGGCAATTTGACTTCCATCCCTTTGTCATTTTCAAGTGGTCATTGGCATTTGCTCAGCCCCATTACAGATAATTATTTTACGGTATTGAGTATCTACTGTAGGATAAAAACAAAGCATATAGTTATAGGAGGAAATAACTGAATGTTTTGATCCACTTACAGTAGGTACACACTCTTGGTGACTGATTGCTATGCATATTTATAGGAAAAACTTAAATCCTCAATGAGCTGACACTTCAAAGAAAAAAGCAGGGAAAAAGCTAGAAAGCCCTTTTTTGAAGAGATTTGGCATCAAGTCATGAAAATCTTTTTTTCTTTAATCGTATCTTTAAGCATATTTTTATACAATACGTCCGTTCTCAGTAGAAATATGCATCCTGTTTCATTGTCATGTCCTTCAAATTCTGGTAATCAAAGATCACAGTGTGTCCAGTGAAGTGTTACTCGTTTATATGCATGTGGTTTGCCTGCTGTATGTATTGTTTGTGACCTTCCCAGTGGCGTGCTGGTGTGCAAAATTCTGTGAAGTAGAAGTGTTCCTCTTTAGTGTTCTTCAGTTTACAGAGCAGAGATTGCTCTGTGTTTTTCAATGAGGACGAAGTTGCTCATGGAGAAAATAGTCCCCTATGAAGCTAGCAACACAGACTGACATTTCGCCCCTACACACACACACATACACACACACACACACACACACACACACACACACACACACACACACACACACACACACACACAGACTCCGGCAAAACATGGTTGGACACAGAGGCGTATACCAACGTACACAGATGAACAAGGAGACAAGCTATTACAATTAGATTGAACAGTACGTACCTAGAGAATTGTACTCATTATGCCAGATGTCATATGAACAGTTTTTGAGCAAAGGGCAGGACAGATTTTAGTAACCCCAATGGATGTAAATACATAATGCATAACTTTATATTGTGTTTACAGTAAACAGCTCCATGACGAACTGATCTCCATATCATTTACATGCCTACACAGTGCTTAGATAAAGACCCTTAGAAGGAACATTTCATGGTTGACATCCTGACTGGGGAGACCACACAAGCTGGGAGATTCTAAACATGATTTACTAGCAGTTTGCAGTAAAGTTATACATAGCAGTGTAACTCTTAAGACAGACTATTTGGAAGAGCACATGATCTGCAGATGGTTTGTGAAGAACAAAAGATTTAACTTAACAAAGTGAATCCTCTTCCATTGCCTCACATGCTTCTATTTCATTCACAGTTGAAAGCCTTTGTTGATGCCTTGTGTAGCTGTAGTAATTGCTGTTTCCTCTTGATTGTATAATTCTTTGCTTTTGCAAATGGTGACAGAGATTTATGTTTGTTCATGTTGTTTTTCTCATCAATCTCCATTGGTAGCCAAATGGAACATCACAAGAATACAAAATTGTGTGTTTAAAAACAATATGCTCAGTTTTTTTGGCTTTTTCAGGCTCTAACCCATTCAAGTAAAAGAGCAAAGGAGCCTCGACATTTCATGAAGCAAGAGTTCAGGACTTGTGATGAAATCTTAAATTAAAAAAATATCTCTACTCCTGTTCACGGTTTTGATCTCTGGTACCTTTTTCTACTTATCATTGTATGAAAAACCCAGATCTTTCTTCTCAAGGGCCCAATAGTCTTTCAGCATCTTATAAACCTTCCCTCACTGATGAAAGTGAGTCATATAAACTGCCCATTAAGATTCAGCTGGATGCAATTGTGCCAAAATGAGATGTGAGAAGTGTGCAGTTTCTCCTAGTCTGAACTTGAGATTATGTGATAGTTTGGCAGCAATAACATCTATAGTAAGTGCATAATATAATGTGTACTTTAGTAAGTGGTTATATTGAAATATATGCTGTAATATTATTAACTGAATTAATTTTTTTAAAGTAGGTAGCAAGTAACAAAATGTAATTCCTGTTAATAGGAAGACCACAGTGATCCAAAATGAAAAGCTAGACGAAACATTTTAAATTGAGTAATTTAACAAAAAACAAAAAAATACTATTTGCATACTTTTTAAAGCTTACTGCTTTTTAATGAAGTCTCTCTGATATTGTGGAGTACAGTGTGTTTCTGTGGAAAAGGTATCTGGATGATGGGGCATGTGTGCTGCAGACTGAGGTGTGCTGTGGCCACAACAGCCTGTTGTTTGGCCCGGAGCCACCATTCTTGTCCTGTCAGCTCAAATCTCATTGACCACTCCAGATGTTGTGTCAGATCCTTGAGAATTCTTGTCTTGCTTGCAGCAATGATTACAAATTTAACAAACATAAGCTTTACAACTTGAGACATAGCTCAAAACGTTGACAGGGTAGAATGAGAGTTTTAAAGATGAGGTATAGTTTATATTCAAGAAACAAACCCAAACTGATGTGTAATCTTTCTGAAATTGTTATCTGTTTCATTATTATTCTGCAATTTTCACATGATGAGCATGACGTCTACTTAAAGTCTTCTTCTCCTTCCTCTTATCATCATCACCACCTCCATCTGTATGATTACTGATAAAGTATACTGTAGATTACTTACAAATGACAATTGACAAGTGACAACACATTGCAGCATTCAGTTCTGGAGTTTGAATGTAGGGTCCTAATAGCATACTAATGGATGACGCTTGTTGTCTTGGTAACCAGCTCAGATTTATACATAGACATTGGCTACTCAGTGTTAAATGTCACTACAAACTGAGTCACACAATGGCAGTTAGATGGATAACTTCACTTATAGCTCCCTCACTTTGTTATCCTGCTATCCATTGTTTATTAATAAGGTGTAAGTCACTGCTCCATTTTGATCTATTTTTCTCATCTATCTGATTTTTCTTTTTCCCCATTAGCTGGCATCTTGGGACTCCACTCGTGGTTTAAATGGTAGCCTAAAGGAGAATCGGATAGAGAGCGGTATGCAGGGAGTGACGCTGAAGATTGTAACATTACTGGTAAGTTGTGGGAGTACACTGAATCTAACAACTCTTGACCTGAGCAGGCAAATATCTGAGTAAGAAAACAAACAGCACCGTATAGAGGCAAATGTATCAACACATTCATTAAGTTGTTCTTTACACCCACGAAATAAGCAATCATTTCTCTGTGAAATACACACTCAAACATAGTACTGTGAATCATCTTTTTAAAGCTATAGTGCGTAGTTTCTGCCGCCCCCATGAGGAATTCTAAGTAATGACAACAAAACTGTCAGCGCGTCCACATGATACAAGCCTTACGTGACCGTGCACCGCCCCCATGCCCCCTTCACACAGTTGCTAGTAGCCAAGGAGAACACGGAGGATTAAAAAAACATGATGGACTCACTTCAGAAGAATTATCTTCACTCGAGTTTCTGCGCAGGAAAGTCACCGGACGCCACAATCTTCTGAACATAGCCATGCTGAGAACTACAGAGAGAGTTTTGTGGAGCTGATAGTCTTGATTAACTTTGTAACAACTCATTTGGCAATGGCTTGAACGTAATGAATATTAATATCAAAAAGTTATGCACTAAAGCTATAACAAAAAAACATGTTTACTCACTGATACATTAACTTTGATGAATACTTCTTTGCCTTGCTTTCTCAATGTTCAGCCGCTGTCAATGACACTCAACATTCCCTGCAGATGTTTCACAATAAAACGATGAGTTTGCATTTAAAAAAGCATACAGCTGCAAGCAAGCAGAGCAGACAACAGGAGGGCTTCTTACAAAACATTGGAATTAAGTCCTTTCTATACCACGCTAGAATGGCTTGAAACAAGGTAACCAAGGCATTTTTTCCACAAAAAAATGTTACAGAGTCCATGGTAGAACTTCAGACATTACCACCAAGTAATGAAATACGTGTGGCAGGGCACCTTTAAAGAAAAGCCTATTCATTGCCTCAGTTGAGTTAAATATCTGTTATTTGAGAATTTACTGTGATAAACAAACGGTTATAGGTGTTATCATAGGAGGATGGAGAACCAACAAGGACAACACAAGATCTTAGAGAACTAGACCTTTTCTAATCTACTTTGGTCATACTCACTTAGAAGAGGGAAGGTTAGGTCTAGGTCTAGGTTTAGGTCTAAAAATAAATCCTACTTTACAGCAGTTTTTCTTTAACTAAATTCACCAGTTCTAGCAGCTAAAGTCACTTCCCACCCCCTCTCTTCGTTTTTCCTCTTATTCACACATGATTTACCTGCACCATAATTATTCACATAAGTTCTGCTCAGCCCACCCCTGGCAGTGTCACTTAATCAAGTCATTTGTCCCTGCCCACTTTAACAACACCGGGGGGGTCTCTTCTCTGTCCCTCTCCCCTGTCTTCTTCAGCTCTCTTTAGTCCTCCTTCACTCATTTAATTCTGCCCAGACACTTTCAACCCATAAAGAAGAACCATGGTTGGGTGCAATAAATTTAAAATTGCATTTTCCATGTTGATGAACTGTAGCAGTTGCCATGGCGCCATGTGTTACAGGTCAACAGTTGCTGCGGAAAATATTTTATTAAGATGAAGTTTCACTTAGATCACCTTAGAAACTCTTCATAAAGGTGTCACCCCAAAGTTCTTAAGATGACTGAATGTGTCCTTGCTTCGGTTGCCAATCTGGCTCCGAGAAGATTATGGTGCATCTTGATAAATTATATGCCTGTGATTAAGTACATACTCTACTCTTTTCCAAACTTCCGAGGATAAATTGTGGGCTTAGAGACAAAATCCTCACACATTCACATTCCTAAGCATTATCATTGTGAGTAAAAACAAATACAATATTCATTGAAACAGGAAGAGCCTTTTGTGATGGTGGCAGAGAATATTCTGGGTCAACCCAAGAGATACAAGGGTTTCTCCATTGATGTCCTGGATGCCCTGGCCAAGATCCTGGGCTTCAAGTATGACATCTACCAAGTCGGAGATGGGAAGTACGGCTCAGAATTCCCTAATGGATCCTGGAATGGCATGATTGGAGAACTCATTGGCAAGGTTGGTGTTTTCTTTTTATCTCTGTCAATCAATGTCCAGATTTCAGTCCAAATAATTTTTTGGCAATTTTTTTCTGGGAGTCCGGTCACATTGTCTTGTTCTAATATGGGATCCAAATTATATTGCTCAGTAAAGTTGGAAAGATTGGACAAACATTGCACAGTCCAACAGCCGCTACATGCACATCAGTTTTCTCCAGTGGTCGACATCACTGATTGATTGAACTGAGTCTGATTTCTGCCTTTTAAAAAGGATCCCTGATAAGGTTTGAGACCTTGACAAATGCTTTTATGGGTCATAATGATAATGGAATTTAATTTCTATTTATAGAGATAGAAGTGTTTTTCATTGCATAGTGGCTAAATAAATTAAATAAATCTCAGATTGATGTACTGTTACTTGACGAGAAAGCTACAGTGTTTACTCCATAAAGGCTATTAAATTCATGTTTCAGATTTCAGACATTTTATTACTGTAAGGTACACTCTCAATCCTATCTTTCAACATAAAATATCAAGATAATGCAGACTGGAAATAATGTGGACTTAAATCCAAGATTAGCAAGAAAAGCACTCTAGGGTTAAAATATTTACGAAGGCCTAATGATTTCCCTGGTTATTAGCTTCAAAGTCAAGAATGTACTGGGTAGATGAAAAAATGATGATTAACGATCATTGTGTCAGAGACAAATTGTCAGAGAGTAGACAGAGACAGATACTTGCATTTTAAAATTGAAAATGTGGACTGATGGTGGTTGTTAAAGAAAAGTATTAGTGTTAACAAAACCATTAGGTTTCTTCTTTTAGGGAATGAAAATGTGCACAACAAATTTCTTTCCAATTTGGCCATTACCTTCGCAGATATCACAAACAGTGGCGTGATGTAGATCTAGAGAAAAGGAGAGAATAACGTGTCTCACCTGTTAGGAGTGTGAATAAAGTGTGATGGAAGCTCATTTGAAAACTGAAGGAAATGGAGACACAAGAGCAAAGGTCCCAGGGTCACCAAAATGTCTTTTTCTTGGGAGTATTTGAAGTCGGCCACAAGTTTTTAAAATGTTGCCACAAACAAACCAACCTAACCTCCTCAATGATGAGAAAACATGGATCAATTAATGGAGGTCAAATATGCTAAATTTGCTCCTAATGTCTACCAACGTACACAATTTTTTTAAAACATAGTATTATGTTGTTTTAAAAAGAAATGTGTGTGACTAAAACTGACTCTTTATCCACAGCGAGCTGACTTGGCCGTATCAGCCATCACCATCACCCCGGAGCGTGAGAGTGTGGTTGATTTCAGCAAGCGCTACTTGGACTATTCAGTGGGAATCCTGATGCGCAAGTCAGGGGAAAATATCAACATATTCTCTTTGCTAGCACCATTTGACTTGGCAGTGTGGGCGTGCATTGCTGCAGCCATCCCTGTGGTGGGCATCATGATCTTCCTGCTCAGGCGCATCCAAGCAGTGCGCTGCCAGAGCAATGCAGGAGGCAATCCACCGCCTTCAGTCTCCACTTCGCTTCAGAGTGCCATCTGGATTGTCTACGGTGCTTTTGTGCAACAAGGTGGGTGATGTCGTTTGAGTCTGGCCTCCACAACATGCAAGGACTCCGGTTACAAATCTAGTATTTGTCATATATTGGAGGGCCAAGACTCAGACAGGTTTTTATTTTACTAAATTGTACATCAACCACATGGTTAAATCGATGAAAAACCAGCATGCTATTGACAGTGATACACCATTGTACACCAAGCACCAGCCATGCAGTTCTTCAATGTTCAACCCTAAATCTAAGCAGGAAAAAACACCAAAAACTACTTCAAGTGATTAAGGACAGAAGATTAAAATATAAAGGAGTCCAATTAATGAAAATGCACATGTGGTTGTCAGTATACAGCCAATGCTGATTCAGGAGTGAGTCAGTTTGAGGCACAATGCCCACCCTAGCATTTTCTAAAGGTGCCCTCGTCAAGGAGAACATCCCCTCTTGAGGTCTGGTGTTGATCCAGGTATGTCCGGTTTGGATAAATGACTACTTCAGCAACTGATGTTAAAGCCTGAACAATATCTATCAAAGTCTGGCACACTGCCTGAGCCTTTTTTAACCCACCCACTATATTTCAAGACAAACTACATTACATGTCTTTTCTATGCTTCCCCTTTTTTTCTCTTCATTTCTGGCTTGCATTCAAATGTTGCCACTTTTTGTTTCAGTCAAGTGGATTGCATTTTTTTTCTGGGGATGACGTAGGTCGCTTTGATATGGATCTGACTGCTGATGCTTAGTGGGCCTTTTTGGGAGAGCATAAACTTGGCAACCATATCCCCCCAATGATTTCATAATGATATGCCAACACTTGTCTGGGTTTTGCTGTATGTTCATGAGGATTAAACTATCCAACCACAGACACACTGTCTTTTTCAAACAGGGACTGCCCTTCTTTTGTTCCGTAGAGGGTCAGGGAGAGGTAGGAAATAATCTGAAACTGTCTCGGAGAACTGATGAAAATAACACTTTGTCATTGTGATCAGAGTTAAATCAAATTGTTTCAAAGATGAAAGAGCCTGCACCACAGTGGACGGTTGCAGTAGTGTAAGATCCATTAGAAGTTTCGAGATGCACATTTCACATTCAACGACCTTAAGAAATCAGTCAAAGCCATATTTAATAAAAATGACTGATGTCGGAGTGCTATGCATCTGACAAGGCCGTCCGTTTTTTTCCCCAAACTGTCCTAAGAGCACAGTTGTGTTGATTGTGACACTTTCAGACAAATATGTTTTCATTACATTTCACACTCCTGAATCTCTCAGATGACATTTCTATGGCTTTACTCTTCAAAATTAAAATGTGTGCTGACATTTTTCTCATGCACCTCATAAGCTGTTGGATATTTTGAGAGAAAGAGTCGGTACGACAGAAAAAAAGTGAAACTAGAAAAGCTAATGTGACGAACCTGTCTTTTCCTCTCAAAGAAAACAAGGACGGGCAAAGGATTAAAGTACTAGAGTACTAGGCTATTTGAAAAATTGAATTGGGTAATAAAATATAAATGTGCGCAAGTAACATTTCAGGCTAGTTGGTTTTGAATCGACTAAGCTATTGGGAAAATAAGTGATGAAAATTTCCAGTAATTACATTAAATCATCAGATGCATATAGTTGACTGCTCCAGTGTTACATGCAAATATGAGAATTATCTCAAAAGTGAGTAGGGATCAGAGAGTGATGCTGTACAGTACATAGTAAAGATGATGATGTGTGCTTCTGGGTGCAGTTTTTATACCCACGTGTTTATACCTGCTCCTTCACAGGCAGTGACTCCATCCTGGGATCGGTGGCTCTGCGTATTGTCATGGGCAGCTGGTGGCTCTTCACCCTCATTGTCTGTTCGTCCTACACAGCAAACCTGGCTGCTTACCTCACCGTGTCACGCATGGATAATGCTGTCCGGTAAGGCATAATACCTTCATGTTTACATTGTTTAAATTGAGTCAAATGCACTTGCTTATCTTATTATGGAACCTCAAAACAACAGGGAATTTAACTTTAAAAAAATTATTGATTCATTTATGCTACATATGTTTTCCACGTACATGTGCACTGTATACACCTCCAATAGAAGTCCTATTTTGTGGTATTTTATCTATGTCAAAAGCACAGAAATGAACTTGCAGTGTGTAATTTCTTTCTCTGTTATTATTCTCACAGTGGGAATACTACATAATGTAAACATGTTTTTTGGCCCAAATCCTGATCCAAGTGCTTTAATATTATAATACTTATATTTACCAAAATTATTAAATATTACATTTTATTTATTTAATGTTTATTTGATAGGCACAAATACAGTATACATAGAACATTGCACAATAATAAGCCAATGCAATGTATCACAGCAGTTATAGCTACTGCTAATTTTCAATGCCCATCCCTAGAAGGGCCTTTAAAATGACAAATATCAGTTTAATCAGAATCAGAATCAGAAAAGCTTTATTGCCAAGTACGTTTTTTACACATACAAGGAATTTGTTTTGGTGTTGTAGGTGCATGTCACACATTCTCTAAAATAAGTTAAACAACAGGTTAACAGAACAGGTTAACAGAACAAACAATATAAGTATAAATATATGTATATATATACACACACAGAATGTATTAAAAATAAGAGAGTAAGAATTAAGATAAAAAGAGTAGATTAAGTACAGTGGCATGTAGAGCCAGAGGTGGGGTGTGGAGAGAGTCAGGGTGGTTTTCGGGCCTTGTTGATAAGGCTAGTGGCAGAGGGGAAAAAACTGTCCTTGTGACGTGAGGTTTTGGTCCTGATGGACCTCAGCCTCCTGCCAGAGGGGAGTGGCTCAAAGAGTTTGTTGCCGGGGTGGGAGGGGTCAGCCACAATCTTTTCAGCACGCTTCAGAGTCCTGGTGGCGTAAAGGTCCTGGAGCGGCGGCAGATTGCAGCCAATCACCTTCTCAGCTGACCGAATGACACGCTGCAGTCTGCCCTTATCCTTGGCTGTGCTAGCAGCGTACCAAATGGTGATGGAGGACGTGAGGATGGACTCAATGATGGCTGTGTAGAAGTGCACCATCATTGTCTTTGGCAGGTTGAATTTCTTCAGCTGCCGCAGGAAGTACATCCTCTGTTGTGCTTTCTTGAGGAGGGAGCTGATGTTCAGCTCCCACTTGAGGTCCTGGGAGATTATAGTTCCCAGGAAGCGGAAAGACTCCACAATGTTAATTGTGGAGCCACAGAGGGTGATGGGGGCAGGTGGGGCTGAGTTCCTCATGAAGTCCAAAACCATCTCCACTGTCTTTAGAGCATTGAGCTCTAGGTTGTTTTGCTTGCACCAATTCACCAGGTGGTCAGTCTCCGACCTGTAGGCAGACTCGTCTCCATCAGAGATGAGTCTGATGAGGGAGGTTGTTCGCTGAGAACTGGTGTTGGTATTTCTCAGAGTACCGTTGTTTAGCCTCTTTCATCGCCTAAACCAAAGTGTTGATAGTTTAAGTTCAGTCGGCAGGGCATTCCATATGTTACCTCCCTTTAAAGAACAAGGTGTTTGGTCAAAGGAGGTATTCCAGTACTATGCTTCACAATTCCCTGCAGTTGAAATTTCTAATGGACAATCCAAAGGCCTGTAACGGTCGAAACATGCAACACTTGCGGATAACATTGGCGTTTGCGCATGCAATTTATTTGGCAAAACTTAACATGTTTAGGTTTTCCAGGATGTGACATTGGTGATCTTTTTGGCCTTTTGTCTGATATTTTTAATTGCACGATTGTATAACTTCTAGGGGTGTAGTTACTAATAAACTTGCCTGCAACCATGAGGTGACACAGTAACTGAGGTGTAAGAAAAATCATTAAGTGCATATATATTTTGGCTGCATCAAATGTTAGTTACAATATGTGTACATATTGACTTTTACAGTTCTACTATTTATTTTAGTATGTGTTTGTCAAATTTCAAGTGAGGGTCATATGTTAGAGATCTAGATATTTTACCTCAGAAACTTGATTGATTGACTGTTGTTATTAACATCTAGTTCAGCTGATGTGGGCCGTCTCCCGGAGGAAAAACATATGGACACTGTTTTGTTTTTACATTAAGTGACAAACAGGCTTTTGCTTCTAGGTGCTTTGACAATATGTATCTGACACATTTAAAAAAAATAACAGCTGTAGCCTTCTTAATTTGACACACCTTTTATTCAAGTGTAAAAAAAAATGCTACTCCTGAAATTGACGTGAAGCAATCTTCTGAGTGGAGTGTGAAGACGTCACACTCTGTTGGAACTACAGTGTTACAGAGTGATGCTTCTTTTATCTCGTAAACCATTTTTTGCTGAGTACAGACACCTGCTACAGGAGGACATAAACCTGACAAGAGCTAGACAGCTTTATTTTGGCGTGTCATCAAGTTACTTAATTAGCGACAGCTGATATGACCTGCAGCCTGCGGTGGTGAAAGCAACGGTCAGGCCAGCTAAAGGTGAGGAGCTGCTTCCTGGATGTTTTGCACATTGAGCTTTGAGAAAGACAGAGGAGAAATAACAGATTTGGTACTCTGGGAGCTCAGCATATTTTGCAAGCCCAGGTGCCAAAACAGAGTCAATCACAAGTGCAACCAAATCACAGTTCACTTTGATTTTCACTCTCATATGAAGGGAAAGCTCACAGTGTAGAGCCCAGCTGTCATTAGGTAAAGCAGTGCTGCAACATTAGCAGGCTGAGGTGGACAGCACACAGTAGAGTTCAGTTAAGAAAGGCTTGGATTTGTATTGGCTTTATTTTATCCCACACCGAGCCATTCAAATATGCATGGTTCAGCCCTCTATTAAAAATGTTGTCAATTTGAATATATGTGTATTCTCAATCACTGAAGTAACTGACGCACTGAAATATACTTTATGAGACAACTAAGGACTGTCAAGGACACATTTTAAAACCATAACAACCTTGAACACTTAAAGGAGCACTCCACTGATTTAGCATTGGACTCCTATAACATTGTCAGATGGACAGTTTAAAAAAGACAAAGAAAATCAATACAGCAGAACCAGAGATATCCTCTGTTTTTATTCTTTGTTAAAACCTGGCGCCTGCATTACACACATTGTAGTCTCGCATAGCCAGACCTATCTCCCCAGCGCTGTGGAGATAGGTCTGGCTACACCACACATAATAGTAGAAGAAGAAAAAAAACGCTCTGGGTTGTTTGCATTTCTTTAAACCAATCACAATCGTATTGGGCGGCACTAAGCTCTAGACGCAGAGATGGTGGCTCTGCAAATTGGTCTCGGGAAGAAACTTGTTTTGGTGGAACTTTTGCCGCCTGCAAAAGAAACGCCACATATAATATTAAATAAAGTTTGGTATGCGCAATACAGTATACGTGAGCTATTAAAATTAGCTGGATACATTACAAACGTAATTTGCTCTTACCAGTGTATCACCACGTGTACTTTATACACAGCAATCCCCACCAACAGGTTCCAAAACGTCCCAGTTAGAGAGTAAATGCCATAAACATATTATTTTAAAATCTTTAATAATCAATCATTCCCTAAAAGAACCAAGCAGGCCTGTCTCGTTGCACAATCCAAATTCAAATTTTATTCAAAACTAGCCTTTTTTAGCATGTAGCTTGCTGGCTTGAAGTTTGTTGTTGTTTTCCCAGAGAATGGAAGGTGAGAGACATCGTGACAGATGTCAGGCAATTATTGGGTTGAGGGGGGGTAAAATGTGAGCATTATACTTTTGCGTGTATTACTTTGGGAACTTGTAACTTCTAATGTTAATGCTCAATAACACATTTCATTTAATATATTACATATATTTACCAACCACAACCACATTTGTTTGCATACAAACTTGTACGTGTAGCTTTCTTTATTGCGAGAAGAGCAAGTCAATGCAATTCCAAAATGTGTTAATTGGTTTCTTCAACCGCAGCATTTCAAACTAAAGCAGGAGAGAGCTTTCTTTAGTACTCCATTGCTTTCCTGACATGCATAAGACACTTCTTAAATTGCCCAGCATCAGGTCTTATTTAGCAGCAGTGCATTCAAATTACCTCTGCTGCTAAACCTCCCATTTACATAATCTTTGTGACTGAATACTCTGCTAAATGCATGTAAAATGTAAAACTAGCTGTGAACACATTTGTGGACAATCGAAAAACAATTTGTGACCCTGACTTTAATTTGCTTGCAGGCTTAGTAAATATGCCCCCTAATGTCCAAATTAAGACAGAAACAAACAAACAGAAATGTAATGGACATATTAAGGATCAGGTTGATTAACATTTTTTGAAGGACCTGAGGATTTGTTTTCTAAGAACTGAAAACTAAATTGTAATGCCTGGGTCACATCAGAGCAACAACATGTGGTAAAGTGATTGCTTCTTTTTATTACAGAGACAGAAGGAATAACACCTCACATCTAACCTTGAGAATGGGGGTTATTTGACTTAATGAAAAAGAAAAAATCAAACTTGCGTCTTGTTTTCTACCCGACCTCCTATTAATGATTTCCTATTATGAAATGAATGTTCATCTAATAACAAAACACAGTTGTAATTTGCAACAAAAAGCACAGGGTGGAAAACTCTGGATAAGCCTTTAATTTAACCCTAACATTTTCACAGACGCACCTAAAGGTCAGAACTAGAATTCCCCTCATTTGAAGGCGGTGACTGCTTTTGCAACATTTTAGAACCACTGGAGGCCAGATAGAGCAGGTCATTTACATAGGACATTTTGTGTTTATGAGGGACCATTTCTGCTTTTCCCATTGTCCTGGGGAGCGTACTGGGGAAGTAACCATTAAGCAGTTAATCAGAGAACGTGTCTATATGCACTGTAGTAACCTGGTTACTGTAAATTCATGTATACATGCAGGAAGTCAGTAATCAGATTTCTCCCTTATTCCCCTGACCTAAAGTGTCTGTATCTTACAAATAGTCAAATGTTGCTGCAGATTAGTTTCAGTTTTTGTCTGACTGGGGAGGAAACAGTTTAAATAAGAGGATGCATCACTCTGTAATTATCTCTCCTTTCATCTAGCCGCTCAGCTGTTACTTTCCCTGTCTACAGTCTTCTGTCACGCACATGCGTACTAAAAAATCCGTTTCCCATTTACATGGTAGAGAAATCAGCTGTCTCTAGGGGAAATCTACCTGGGGAAATGCGGTTTCCCTAATCCTCTATACTCAATTACAATAACCAGGTTTGTCATTTAATAGAGAAGGCAGATTATCAACAGGTTACTTAATTGCATGCAAATAAACAGACTTTATCTTGGCTTAGAAAAGGAAAGGAATTAATTTCACAATGCCCACAAAACCAGGTCCTTGCTGCCTTGGAGCCATTGTGGTCGAGGTGGAAAGGCTGTGTTGAACCCAAATTAAAGTATGGGAGCAAAAAAACTAAGAATTTGGATTGCTGTATTACAATAGGCATTTTTTTTAATCTCCCTCTCCAGATGCACTGTACCTGGAGGGATCCCTCACTGCTCAATTTTAGGCTCCATCATTTTTCCCTCTTAGCAAGATAGTCTATAATTTTTTTTAACGCAGATGATAACCGTGACATTGGTCACCGGGTTTTCATTAAACCCGGTGACCAATAAACAACTATGAAGTACCTAAAAATCTGAAATTTCTTTCCTGCCTTGGAAATGTTTTTCAGAAAAGCATGAGCAGTTTGTCCTCCAACATCAATCCAATGCCCAAAACCTTGGAAAGATTCTGACAGATATGACTTGAATCTTAAAAACCATGTAGAATGAGGGTGCAGTTCAGCTCCTTTCATTTAAAAACTTTGTTTACTGGTTTACTGCCTGTAGTATGTACAGTATAGTTTGTATGTGAACATGCTTCCCACTGAGTGTGTGCTTATGTGAGATTGCCTCTGCCTCTCTCTAAGTGAGTGTGTGCATTATACATTACTGTAAGTTGGTGTACCAGAAACAATTAACAATTTGGTCTGAAGATAGTACGCTTACTTAAATGGATACTTTGTCGATTTTAATTCAGCTTTGTTTCATCTTTGTGTAGGTTTATATGAACAGTGTTTGGCTTCCCTCTGTGGCGCTTGTGAACCAAGGATTGGAGGTCTACCAAGATCTGCCGGATGACGCAACACGTGGATTTCGGCGGACCTCCATGAGGTGTTTCGCGTCCCCCGGCGGAACTCAGCAGACCTCTGCTGCTCTGCACCGCAGGGCGCTTAGTGCACTGGTGCCACGGAGGGAAGCCAAACACTGTTCATCTAAACAAACTACCCACACTGCCATGACACAGAGTTGGATTTAAATCAGCAAATATCTCTTTAAACCAGAATTTGCATATTATAAATTTTCTTTAAACTCTGCATGGCTTTTTCCCCTTTTCTTTGCTCTTTCTGTAAATAAGCCTTTACAAAACGCCTACACCTCGGGACACAGAGGTGAAAAAGTGTTTTTCTTCCACACTACAATGTTAAACTATTATAGGTTCCTCTCTTGAGTAAGTGTGAGAGGGAGTCAGATTAGTTTCTTAACTTTGTTTTAGTGGTACTCTTTGGCTAAACTGTTTTGTTTTTGTTTTTAATGTTGCTTTAATTGTTATTGCTATGGCCAATTTTACATTTATACTGTACAGCTAAATACAATCATGACCACTTAGTGCCTTTGATTCCAACAAGAACACCTGAGAGGAAATTTGTGACATGCACATAGAAGAGAAGAATGTTCTTTACAAGTGTGTGTCTCTGTAGCATGGGCATGTGTGCATGGCAGAGAGGAAGAAATTGTGTGTGTGTGTGTGTGTGTGTGTGTGTGTGTGTGTGTGTGTGTGTGTGTGTGTGTGTGTGTGTGTGTGTGTGTGTGTGTTGGTATTGTGCTTATTTCAGTCTTTGTTCAGACATTAGAGTTAATTAACAGAGGGCTGGGTTGGACCTCTGTATTGATCACAATGTTGTACTGCTTTAAGAAAGAAAAGGCAAACAAGGAAATAGGCGACAGATGTCCTCAGTACATATACAGTATCTACTTCAAAAATTGTTGCAAGATATCACTTGTTAGTGGTTTAATTTGACTGGATCTTTGTTTTTAAAAATGTACCATCTGTCTATTTTTTATTACAATACAGGGGCTTTCATCACTTGTATTAATTTGAGTTACTCCAGCTGGTGGATCTAAATATATATGTTTATGTATCTAAAATATTCAACATGTGTAGGTGCTTGTGTAGTAACATTAAAGTAAGCTGTTGGACAAAAGTAAAGCAGAATATTTTACTCGGTGCAGTAAAGCTTGCAGTTTAATATGACAGAATAAACTGGAGACCATGCAATATGTAATCAGTTGTTTCTTTCTCACTCACTCCCCCCTCCCAATAACCACTGCTACACCATACAGGCTTCTAATTAAATGGTTGAATTAGTCCAACATCATTATCTTGAGATAAGCTATTCGATTCTCTCACGTTTTAGGGAATTGTTGAGAAGACAGTCTTCATTATATAAACATTCTGATGCTACTCTAATATGTTGATTTTGTAGCAAATGCACAGAGCAGCATGTCAAACATATCCACCTAATACCAGTCAAGGAAGTAGGTAATCTTCTGGAAAAATACCATTCAAATTACATTGGAAGCAAACTCGTCAAATAAAAACAGCATTGACATTTAGCAAATAAGATGCTGTATAAAATTGGCAATCATCTCAAGATGTAAAATACAGCTGCAGCAAGGAGCCTCATTTCGTATTGCCCACATAGCATCTGCATAATAAGCATTTGAATAAGGAGAGACTAGTTTTCAGATATTAAGTATTGTTCGTGAAAAGTAGATTAGAGTTGGGTGCACACTCAATTAGAGGCTAATGCACAATCGGGGACAAAACCCATAATCAGTCAGCAACTTAACCTCCCAACCTGGTCATCATTACTCTGAAGCTAGTTTTAGCCCTAGCCCTTGTCCCTCGAAACAGAGTGGTAAGGGCTAGGGGTGAAAACATACAACTATGAAATGAGACACCACTTGGTTACGGTTACGTCATCATACATCGTCACTAGCTGGCTGCTACATCACCAGAGGTGACAAGTATTGATCACAAACTTCCAAGATGCCGTCTGCAAGTGTGTGTATGTCGATTGCGTGGGTTTTGACAACAGTGTCATATGCATGTATATATTTTATAGTTCTTTTATGTTCACTTTGGTGGTGGTGGTGCAGATGCACCACCAAAGTAAAGTATGGTGGACGAAACATGATGATTTGGGCCTGCTAAAATCCACCTTTTGGAGTGGCCAAGTCAGAGCCCAGACCTCAACCCAATAGAGATGCTATGGATTGACTTGAAAAGGGCCATACACATGAGATGTCCAAAGAATATGAAAAGCAGGTCTGCCAGGAAGAATGGGCTAAGATTCCTCCTCAACGATGTGCAGGTCTGATCCACAAGCTACAGGAAGCGCCTGGTTGAGGTTATTGCTGCCAAGGGGGGGGGGGTCAACCAGTTATTAATTCTTAAGGGTTCACTTACTTTTTCCACTGCCATTTTGAATGTTGAATGAGTATGTTCAATAAAGACATGGTCAGATTTCATGGTCAGGTTTGTTTGTTATTATTTTAGACACATTATGTTTGTCAATACCCTTGACTTAGATGAAGATCAGATCACATTTTATGACAAATTTATTCAGAAAACAATGAAATTCCAAAAGGTTCATGTACTTTTTCTTGACACTGTATATTGTAAGTAGTAACAGCTTTGTTGGCAGCAAACGTGTACAACAGTTTGTGCAGGTGGAAAGATAATGGTACAAGACAGTAACTCTATTTATCTTAAAGAAAATGTATGTTAAATTAAAAGCACAGTGGCACTGTGATGCAAATATTAAAAAAGGTATCACTAGTATCAAAATTAAAACACTAGATTGGAACCTGATGGGCTCGCAAGTTCAAGAAAAATAGCTGATAAAGTTTGAATAGGTTTTATGAAAACCTATTCAAACCTATTGTAAAAAGTTGTTTATATTGAGCCTATATTTTACTAATGACTGGTTAATAAACGCACAAAATGTTGATTAATCATTTAAAACTCAATCTCTACTATTATTATTGTTATTATTAGGGCCCGAGCGCCGACAGCGGCGAAGGCCCTATTGAAACTGAAGAAATTATTATTACGGCAAATTAATTGCCTTTTTGAGGGGCTTAACATATTCAAAAACTCACCAAAATTGGCGGTCGCATCAATCCTGGTGAAAATTTACATATTTTAAGGGATTCGGGAATAGGCGCACAAAAATGGCTCGCTAGCGCCCCCTACAAAGTTAAAAAAATTGAGCCCCTGCAGTACGTTTAACGTAGACTAACAAAACTTGGTACACATATGTAGCATGTCAAGACGTACAAAAAAGCTCATTGGAGCCATACCCAACAGGAAGTCCGCCATTTTGAATTGAAAGTTCGAAATTAGTGTGATTTTGGCCATTTCCACGTGTCGTACTTTAACGAACTCCTCCTAGAGATTTCATCCGATCAACTTCAAATTCGGTCTGTGCCATCTTAAGACGTTAAAGATGAAAAGTTATTAAAAGAAAAACTTTTCGTCATAGGGCATGGCCGTGGCAGGGCAGCCATTTTGTGCGTTTTGCCACCGAAACAGGAAGTGGGTGTAACTTGAGTGTACATTGTCCAACTGGCTCGAAACTTTTCAGGATTCATAAGACTAACTCTAAGGACATTTACTGGGCAAAATTGACTCAAAATCATAGTGCCCCCTAGTGGCAACAGGAAGTAGGCCCAAAACTCTACGTGCTATACTTTAACGAACTCCTCCTAGAGATTTCATCCGATGGCCATTTTGTATGTTTAGCGATGAACAAAGAAGTTGTTGTAACTTGAGTATACGTTGTCGTATTTGCCTGAAATTTCTCGCGATTGACAAGGGTCCAGGCCTGAGGACATCTACAGGCCAAAATTGACTTTTGGTCATAGCACTCCCCCGCTGGCAACAGGAAATGCGCCTTATATGACAAACATCATCCGATTTACATGAAACTTATGTGTGGTCTACATGTGATACTGAGCTGCCCCCTATACTTTAACCACTCCCACTTACTCAAGCCACTCCCCCTTTCATAACATTTGAACCGTTTAAGGTACAGTCTTGTGTGAGGTGTCATTGAATTCAGCAGAGAGTTCCTTCTTCATTGGTGATGGTTTGTCACGCCCCCTATGCTTAAGCCACGCCCCCTTTCATAACATATTAACCATTTAAGGTAGACCCTTACGTGAGGTATCAATGAACTCAGCAGAGACTTCCTTTTTTATTGGTAAAGGTTTGCCCCGACCCCTATACTTTGGCCACAAACTTTGGCTAATGAACTGTATGATGTAGAGTCTTGTGTGAGGTATCATTGAACTCAGCAGAGAGTTACCTTTTCATTGGTGATGATTTGCAGTGTCTGAGTGCCGCACAAATGCTAGGTCGCAAGGAGCGGCTAGTAACCCCGACGCGCGCAGAGGCGCGAGGGCCCATCCATCGCTGCTTGCAGCTTTAATTATTATTATTATTATTATTATTATTATAATACTATTATGTATCCAAGTATGGTTGGTTAGCCCTTTAATACCCTCTATACCCTAGATTAATTCACACTGTTTTTTGATAAATAACTCCAGTTATTACGTTCTCTACATGACGCAAACTGAAATGTTCTCTCATAAAGGCCTGTTTCTGTTTGAATTTTGTTTATTATTTCCTGGTTTACCAATCACAATCTTCTATCAAATCTAGTAAACCAACACAATATTTGTGACCCTGACTGTAGGTCGTTCCAGGACCTGTCCAAGCAGGTGGACCTGGTTTACGGGACAGTGAGGGACTCGGCGGTGTACGACTATTTCCAGGCTAAAGGGACCAATCCTCTGGAGCAGGACAGCACATTCGCTGAGCTCTGGAAGACCATCAACAAGAACAACGCCTTTGAGAACTCTGTCTCCAGCCCATCAGAGGGAATCAAGAAGGTGCGTAATTGTTTTGGAGTTCATGTAAATGTTGTCAATTCACTTTTAACTTATGTTGCTGTTGTTGGATTTCTGCTGGCATCTTTGTATACTTTATATTGTATATGAAAAGTGAGATTTAATCAAATCAGTTGTTTCTGAAGTGTTTTTTTTTATTGTTTTCGTTCGAACCTTATAAAAGAAAAATATATATTGCTATACTTTGACATGAAACAGGCAGGCAATGAAGAGGTTGCTTTGTTCTCCAGAAACTGTAAAAGCTTTTAAATATTTATCTAAAAATATAATATGATTATATCTCTATATATTTCTAAGAGAGAAATTAACACTGTGAAACATAACGAAATGTAGCGTTTTACTGTCACACCACCAGGTAGGAACAAAAAATGTGAGTAATAATCACCATCCCTGATTCACAGGGGCATGTGAGTAAAGTGATATTTAGGGTTTTAAATTATTCTCAAAAACTCTGTGTGCTACTCAATTAATATGTATGCATTCTCTTATTTCTATCTTCCTTTAACACATAAACAAACAACCTTACAAACACCAGATTGAAGAATTATCCATAATTTAACAAACTACAGAGTCTTCACATATAAACTGCTTTATTATCTGAGCAGCTAATTGCATTCAGTGTAGTCAGGCCAGGTTGCATCACAGACACATTAAAGGAAACCAACTCTTCTTAGTTTTAAATCCCACTCCAAACATATTTGATGAGATGAAGCCATTTAATTCACGGTTGCTGAATTACTACAGTGCTTCTTAAAGCCCACAAACTACTGCATGTGCCTCACTCTGATAGTAATGTGATTTCTCCAGTACGTGTTTTTTTTATTTTTATTAAAGCTGAGTGAACTTGAGAGCCCTGTGTAGTCCTAATGAGGTTTGAGGTGAAAAGGCTGCTGAGCTGCATTTTTTAAGAGCACAGTCTTACTCTAGAAGACGTAGGATGTAGGGACACCACAGGGAAGAAGGCCAGAGAAGTGCACGAAAAAGAAAAAAGTCAGAAGGATTTCAGACAGATTTTCTATCTGTGGTTGTTCCACATATTCTCCACAGTGTGTGCTTGAGGCTACAGCACATGATTGTGTCTCTGAAAATACGCTACACACAGAGGAATGCAACGCTGGAAAAACAAATACAGATGCAATTATTTTCATCATCTTTGTAAAGAAGTCTAATGCTGTGCTATTCAATGATTACACTAATGAGTGGGCAAAATGTTTAGGTTAATTTCTTTGCAAATATTTAGCTCTACTGTTTGCTCTACTCATTGTTTTTTCCCAGTGAAAAGTCTTCCTGTGCACAACTCTCCCACCAACACAGGGACATTTGGAGTAAAGTGTCTTTACTCTCTAATTCAACATGTTTGTGCTTAAACCATGATGCTTGGGTGGGACATGACAATGGAAAAGTTCACAAATGTAGCCATGAGATTTAAAGTAAGAAGTATTGATTTTTATATCAAAATATTGAGAAAAATATTTCAACTTTAAGGTAGATGTCCTCAGGATCATGGGGTGTGTCTTGTTTCTTGTGTGTACTGCATCGTTTTTTCTTGTCCATACGGTACAATCTTTGTCTCTGATGAGGGAAATACAACTGGAAAAACTCCTGCTTGTGTCATTCTGCTTTAAAGGAACACGCCTTTGGGACTTTAGCTCAATCACTTAAGCTTATTCAGAAAGGCGAAGCACTTGTCAGTACCCGATCCGTACTGCCTGTAAGATCCGTTCTGCGCATGCACATAGTTACGTAGTAGAAAACTAACAATGTCCCTGTGTGATTTGTACCACGCATGCGTTGCCACACTTTACAGGTCACATTCCTGCTGAAACATGTCCGATTGTGTAGTGTTTGGTTCAGAAGCCTTAATCTGCGATTTTTGACGTTAGAAAGTGCTGCTTCGTTCCACTATAATCTAACGTTAGCATACTCATAGCTAACTATTGTAGCTGCATGCTAACGCGACATAGCAGAGCATATATAGCTAGCTATATATGTACGTATGTAGCAGGACTTTGTACCATAAAAAAATCACCAATAAAGGCTTCTAAACCAAATGCTAAACAAATACAAATACAGTAAAGTGACCGGAATTTGGGGTGAAATGTCCAGCATTGAGCTACATAATAGTTTGCTAGGAGTTTGCTGGTCTCTCACAGAGATCTCATTTATAGCCCTGTTTTTACCTAATATGAAGTACAAACACATGAAGTGAGAGGTATACACATGCTTAAACTTTATTTAAAGCATGATTAACCTGAAGCAGGACGGAGTCATGACTTAAAACACCAAAGCAAGGCTTTTAGCTCAGGCTAGCTAGCGTTAGCAAATTACCTTCAAAGTTGCAAAGAAATGATGAAACTAGAATTTGAAGCCTTTATTTAATTTGCTACATGGTGTTGTACTGGATGGCCGGACGACCCTCCGTATATCATTAACAGATACTTTAGGCAACTCCAGCAAACAACTTGTAAACTTCATCTCTGCCATCATAACGGTCTACTGTCACTGTCTAATGTTTTCTTCTGGTAACCAGAAATGTCCAAACATCCTTACGCCAATGTGTGCATAGAGCTGTGAAGTTTGCCAGTGTTCGCGCAAGTGTAGAACTGATCAGGCAGTGTCGTAAACACGTTGAGTTTCTGCGCATGCGCTGAATTGTGCGCATGCTTAGAACGGATCTTACAGGCGTTACGGATCGGGTACTGACAGCACTGCTACTCTCTGCTCCTCACCACGGGGCTCCTCAGGTGCTGCAAGCAAATCACTCCGCCCAAGTAGCAGAGTTTCGCCTTTCTGAGAATATAGTTCCCAGTTTGTATACGGTTAGAAGATGGCTGTGTCTCATGTGACGTTATTTGTACACGCTGTGACTATACAAATCACAACATGTAAATAGGAACATGTTGGCATTATTTGGTCACTTATTGGGAGCAGTAGGCTAGTTGGAGCCAGTTACCTCCAGGATCTGTGCTAACCAGGCTAGCGATGGGGGCGTCAGACAGAGTTACAACATGCACGGAGATGAGAAGGGTATGTATTGACTTATCTAAATCTGGGTGATATGGTGAATAAGCTAAAGTCCCAATAAGTCAGCGTGTTCCTTTAAACACATCAGCCGTGTATTTATCCTTTGTATGTATATTTCTATTGTTGAACTATCCAGGTGAAGCAAGAGTCGTATGCCTTTCTGTGGGACATGGCGGTGGTAGAGTACGCTGCTCTGACAGACGACGACTGCACACTGACTGTAGCAGGAAATGGCATGAGTACCAGAGGCTACGGCATGGCCCTGCAGCATGGCAGTCCTTACAGAGACCTCTTCTCTCAGAAGTATGTATATTGGTATATATTTTAAACGGTGTATTGATATATTTATTATTTGCGATGCATTCATTTTAGCTAAACCGTAATGGAACCAGTGAATTGTATCTTTGTAGCTCTGGACATCGGTTCTAAGAGTTACATACTAAATCATTGCTGAGATTTGGAAACAGGGAAACACCCATAAAAAAGATCCTACTGGGCTGAAATACAAGCGGTCAGACAAGTTGTAAATGAGCCAACAGTTTAGCCAGATTATCAAGCCACTATATTTGAGTAACCGTGATTGCACACAACTACGGTAAGTACAGTAGGTCAAAGTTGAACCAGAAAGTTGGTTTGACTAACCTGAAGGTTTGTTTACAATGTGTGTGATCGTCTGAATGCTTGTAATTTTTGCCTCGCTGGAGCTATTTTAGCGATGTTACCATGTCTCCAAATCTCAGCAATTCTTCGGTGAGTACAATGTTATCATAACAGACAAAACAAATCTAGCCAGAGCTATGGAAATAAAACCCAAGCTGTAATAAACCGTATCAATGTTGACTGATGTCTAGATACAGCCAGAACATTTCTTATCACATTTTCTCTGAGTTACAGTTACAGTTACACACTGAGAAGTACATATTTCATATTTTCAGTCCATTGTTTTTGGTTAATCAGTTTTTCCCCCCCAGACAAAAGACAGAAATATGCTGCTCCAAACATTTTCAGTGCAGTTTTACAAGATTGATAGTAGGGAATTTTAAATCAGGGCAGCAAACAAAAAATAAATCTAGGACAAACACCATCTGAAATTGGATGATTGATCACCCTGTAAACTACAAACAGTGCCTCGGTGAAAGATCTTAAATACATGACTGGCAGGAAAGGAATGGTGAATACTTAAAGGGGCTTCAAGAGTGTAAATGTGTATAAATGTCAAAAGCTTTAAGTCTGAGTGTTCCTTTTTGATTTGAATAAATGTGCAGGCTTGTGTACAAACACACATATGCCAGTCACTGTTGAAGAGGTTGAATAATGACTGTGCAGAAAGCTAACTGTTCCGATGGGACAGATTCAGTGCCTCGCCTCAGTTTGTACTCAGCTGTCATCATTCTCCTCCACAACATCCATCCATTCCTCTCCGTACGCAAACTAATGGGTTGACTAGAGTATTTGATCATCTTTGTTTCTACGCTTATACAATTTGATATGAAACCAATTAATCTTGAAGCTGCGACTGTTTTTCTTCGCCTCATTTAAATAGCACTGGTCTTTGTGCTCTTGTTAGCATTTGGAAATTGTTTTAACAATGAGTCAGTATCACATCTTACAATCGGCTGCTGTGCTAACTGCAGCTACCCACTATGGGGCTTTAGTGAGCTAACAGTTAATGCAGTACATTAACAGCTACACTGTATTATCATATAATTATAGTCATTCAGAGCAGTTATACTGATTTACTTATATTCTCTATGAAAATTATATTTAATTTTTTATTCTCTACTCCAATGTGTTTGTCATTTGAAAAGCCAGCAATTAACATTCCTGAATCCAAGCTATTAGGTGCAGAGTTTCATGTAATAACACCACAGGACATTGGACAAATCCTGCTTGTGTGAAATAACTACTTAGTGTTTCTTTTCCACAGGATATTGGAGCTTCAGGAAAAAGGGGACCTTGACATCCTGAAGCAGAAATGGTGGCCGAGGAAAGGCCGCTGTGACCTGCAGAGCCACGCAGATGCCCAGCCGGAGGGACGGGCGCTGCGTCTCCACAGCTTTGCTGGCGTATTCTGCATCCTGGCTGCAGGGCTGCTGCTGGCTCTGCTTGTGGCTGCACTGGAGACCTGGTGGAACAGCAACCACTGCCGGAGAGAGCAGCCCAAAGAGGTGACCACTGACATCTCGTCGGGCCAGGGCCCAGTCCCAAGCCTGCTAACCCAGAACCGGGCCATGGTGGCCACCACGGGTCCCCCTGCCCCACCAAGGCCCCGGTCGAGACCCAGACCCCCGGGCCCCCCGGTCCTGCCCAGAGATGCCACTGCCACACTCTACTTTATGGATCCAGCAGGCGCTGATGCCAGCCCCGATTTAGTAGAGCTGCAGTACACCCAGTTATAATAGGTGTGCCCCTGATGATAGTCCAGACATCATATGTGATCAATCTACTCATTCCTTCTCATGTTGGGAGAGAGGTTGGGGTGCTTTGTTAGGGACTTCTAAGGCTTCTCTCTCAAACCCACACGCTGTGATTCTCTCATACAGATACATCAAAATATGAATTGCCTGAACAGACAATCACAATGTCTGATGCTCATGTGTGAGAAAGCTGCAGCTGAAGTGATACAAGTTGTAGTTGTACAATAGCTCTCTTTAGCTAATCCATTCAAGTCTTAAAGCTTTAGAGCTCTGACTTCATCTCACTGCTCTTGACTGGGCAGCCCCTCTGCATGAGGCGTCATGCAGACAACTAAGGCTTGACATGGATCCCTAAACTAAAGTGTGAGCAAAAGCAGATAGTAAAGAATCTGAGCCTTGACCTGCCTGTTTGACTTGACAGTCCAACAATCCAATAAAAACCACTGGCTAAGGACAACCATGAAAGACACACAGTAAATCAAACTCCACCCATGCTGGTTTTTGGTGCATACGAGTTTGACTTACTGCTGTTGATTTCTATTTCAGTCTTTGTGTGCAGCTGCTCTAATAATAACCACATACTGCTGTCATGTGATATTCAAAACAGACAAACCACTTATCATTATTTATAGAACATAAAATGTGTTGTTTGAGTATAATCATGATTGTGTGCTCCATTGTTATTGATTTTTGACATGTATTGAAGCGATTTTACACTCAAAATGTATCTTTTGAGCATCAAACGCTCCCCCTCTGAAGGCTTGAAATGTGATTTGAAAAAGTTTGTAGTTTTCTACAAAGTGGGTGGGCAGTTTTCACAGCAGAATAAATCAAAACGTACATAGAAATTTGTCAACACTCTTAATACCCTGTTCATCTGTATTCTCAGTGATGCTAAAATATAATATACAATATACTTAATTGTCCCCATAGGGAAATTTCTCTTGGACTCAAATGCTGCACACATATAGCTGCCGCCATAGTAGTAATCATAAAAAACAGACAACATATAAACCAAAAAAGATACTGTAGCAAAGCACAACTTCAAATTACACAACCATTGATAGGAACACCATAAAGCTATTGCACAACCCCTGCATCCTCAAGCAACATTAACATTTTTAATTCAGATAGGCACAAATGAGTTTTTAATGGTTGAGTTTACATTTTGGTACCCTATATCTTCTGTCAGAGCTCATACTCTGCGTGGACAATATGACATGGGTCAGATAACACTCTTTGTGCTTGCCTGAGAACAGACGCTCATATGTATATTCACCAGAGGGAGTGGTAAAATATAGAAAATAGATTAGAGCAGAGACTGATTACAGAGGATTATTTGGCAACCGTTTTTAAAATCAGGTTGACATTTTATGGACCAATCAATTTAAAAAAAAAATATGATTAATCATGAATTAAAAACTGGTTGCAACCCTAAAATAGAATAATTTGTCATTTATGAAACAAAAATATCTGGTTCAAGCTTTTAAAATGTGAGAATTTGCTGCTTTTGCATCATTGTTTAATTGAATAGCTTTACATTTCTTGAATTCAAGCTGACCACAGCAGCTGTTCTTCACACTAGAAAATGTTTACAACTACCTTTCAAGCCTGCACGGATATATTTAATATTTCGAAGATTTGGGTGGAGTTTCACTTAAATTGCTTCAAGCATCATTGGCACCATGACAGCACAAACAAACAGTATGTGGACATTATGACAGAAATTTCAAACAAAACCTACTGCAAACATGTACACATCAGCCATTTAAAGGGATAGTTCAACATTTTGGGAAAATAGCCTTATTTGCTTTCTTGCAGGGAGTCAGATGAGGAGATTGATACCATTCTCATATCTGATTGGTAAATAACAAGCTACAGCCAGGAGATGGTTAGCCAAGGAAATGCTTCAATTGTCAATTGAGTACACAAGTTTACATGCACACCAATATTCCACTATTATTCCGAATTTGATACAGGTCATGTAAACAGCATATTCCGGTTGAATATTCCGAATAAGTCCTTTTTCCGAATATAGCATTTTCCGATTAAGACGCGTGAGATATTCCGGTATTATTCGGAATATGTGTCTCAATCTGGGTTTTTACCGCAGGCTTATGGTCAGCTCTGTCCGTTGCTATGGTTGCTGTACACAAACCAACCAGCCAACAGTTTGCAAGACTGCAGACCCGATAAGGAGAAACATAGCTACTTTTAAACATTTTCAAAGACTTGGATATCAACAGGTTTTTGGAAATGTGTACACATCGCTACACCAACCTTTTCAAGAAGCTGGCTGAAGAAATGAAAGAGGGAAGCTATGTTTGCACGGTCCAACAAGTCTGCCACCTTTAGTAAACTTTAAAAACAATCTTATTTTGCATGGCTACATGTAAACGGGAATATTAGTGGAATATTCACTTTTATAAGCCATGTAAACAGCTTAGTCGGAATATTGCTAAGGGCAAAAAACTGAATATTATGTGCATGTAAACATAGTCAGTCTCTGAAGAAAATGATCGGACTGGAACAAGGTTTGCCTGAAATCACTCCTCTCAATTGTGGTATAGATCTTCTCTTCCCATTCTCAGAAAGAAAGCGAATAAGAGTATTTCCCAAAAATGTCAAACTATTCCTTTTATAACCTAAGTAGTAATTAATTGCAATTATATGTCAATGTCCGGATTCACATGGGACCATTTTGGTTATGTATCGTTGTCTATGATCTTCAGCAGGTGGCTAAGGATTACGGTCTGGAAAGAGTTTCTGGTCCATTGACATATAATGACATAACAAGCGCTTCACCAGAAGGGAGGCGGCACATATGGACAGACAGAGAGAGAGACTGGGAGGAGGCCGAGGCTCTTGACACAGGTCAGGAGAGGCCTGACGTACTGGATGGCCATTGGCTGTGTCAGGGCAAAGGGGCGGGGCATGGGGCAGGGCAGGGGTAGATTGTAGTTGATTCATCTGTCATCTCACACCATGGTCTCTCCAGTTACTTAGCGTTTTGTTTGTCTTTAGTGTGGCTCAACTTAATGGGTGCATGATGATAGAATAAAATATTGCCGTGTAGGGCAGGGTGCAGCCAAACCGTGTCTGAAAAACAATTGTGCCTTTATTTGGCTTCTCCCTTCCCTCTCCCATATTTGTGTTACCTCATTAATGTACTGTATGTTTTAGAAAAAATAACATTTTAAACAAATTTTCAATATAATTTAGATTATTTGAACTAAGTGACATTAACTACTTTGTCTTCATTTTGATTTTATTGTCTCACAAAGTCTGATTAGTTGGATCTGTGCGTCCATTGGTGCCTGTCATGTTAACAGCAGATGCTCTTCATGCAAGAGTAGCCCACTGCAGATGTGTGGTCACCTAATTGTGGGAACATTTCAACACTTTTGCATGAAGAGACATCTTCATTTAAGTTCATTTCGGAAGTGGAGACATTACCTTTTACGAGACCATATTTAAGATTTAAGGTTTTAAGGTAATGTCTCTCTTGATGTTGGCTGCTTGAAAAATTGCAGCATATTAATTTATATATTTGGTTTCCTGAATCAAGCTGAAATTAGCCAGCTTGTTATTTCAGCTGAATAATAAAATAATAAGTAGACTACATTGCATGTAAACTGGTCATAATGGAGATGGTAAAAAAAAACCCATTGTAACCTATCTTTTTCTGTCTTTGTTCACTCTCTGTCCCCGTCCCATTCTTTCCTATAACCTCATAACTCCTTTCACTGCGCATTCATTTTCACTTTTATTTTTTATCACGCTCCTCTTTAATTACATTCATGCTCTCCCTTCCATTAAACCCCTTCTATTCTATCCTGGCCTCTTTTCTTCCACACACGCTCTGCCTTTCTTTCCATCTATCTTTAGGACAAAGAGGTGAACCTGGAACAGGTCCACCATCGTTTGAACAGCCTCCTGGACGAGGACTTGGCCCACAAGCAGCTGCCAGGCCAGTCTATCGAGATCTCTGCCCTGGACATTGGCAGCATGCAGCCCAGCCAGTCCCTGGAGGCCTTGTCCGCTCGGGACTACCCAGCCCATCGGGGGCCACCGCGGCTCTCTGTGACCACCTTCCTCCAGGAGGGTCATCATGGGGCAGGAAGGACACTGGGTGCAGCCACTGGCAGGACCTTGCCCCTGCCCCTCAGCAGTGCCACCATGCCCTCTATCCGCTGCAAACACAGGGCGCCAAATGGGGGGCTCTTCCGGCAGAGCCCAGTCAAGACACCCATGCCAATGTCTTACCAACCAGTGCCAGGAGGACCCATCCCAGAAGCCACTGAGCCCAGCCACGGGACATCCATCTGAGCACACCAAACATTCACAGACACTCAAGCTCAAACAGATAGTGGCGAGCTAAACAGAGTGCTAACAGTGTGAAGAGTTATAAATAAAACACTAAAAAAGGGTTTTTATTACCAGTGATGAAGAGTCAGTGGGTAAACACATGACAAGACATTAATGTACATATTTGTAAGTACAAAGAGAGAGAGAAGCAACATTAAAGAGTATTTTGAATATTCTCAACAGTTGAGTTTAAAAAACATAAAAGTATTAAAAAAAAAATGACTTGAATGGCTTTGTAAATTTTGTTCTAAATCAATAAAGGTGACAATTCTTTGTGGTTGTTTTCTAAGTGCCAAGTTCAAAGATGTTTTCTTTCAGATCAACATTAACTGAATGTCCTGTAAGAAATTTCACACTTCAAAAGACATTGGAAGAATTGATTTGTTTCATATGAAAAAAATAAAAAGTGTACTGCAAAAACACAGACGTGTGCTTGAAAACATTTAGAATATCAGTGCCATGATGTCAGTGTGTATCTGTGCCTCTGGCATCGCTAATAAAATTTGTGTTTAGAGTATAATAGAAGGGAAATGAATGCCTGAAGTGTTTTTTTAGTTTTAGTTTTTTTAGGTTAGTTGTCAACCAATAAATTATTCGCCAATTATTTCGATAATTGATTAATCAGTTGAAAAAGTAAAAAAAATCTCTGATTCCAGCTTCTTAAATTATAATAATATAATAATTATAATAGCTTATTAATGTTATAGTTTCTTCACTCCTCTATGACAGTAAACCTTAATATCTTTGAGTTGTGGACAAAAGGATGTCATCTTGGGCTTTGGGAAACACATATCGACATTTTTCACAATTTTCTGACATTTTATAGACCAACTAACTAATCTACTAATCAAGAAAATAATCAACAATGAAAATAATCATTAGTTGATTGATACGTTGATATTTTAAATATTAGGGGGGAAGATAGATTTGCAAAAACACTGCAATGAAACAACTGTATGATAATCATGTTTTTTTTTCTATTATCAGCAGCTCATTGCATTTTCTCTATTTCACTCTTTTTTTCTGAACCATGCTTATTGAGGGAAGACATTGTTTACTGTAAATGAAAGTGTGGTATTGGTTTAAAACTGAATGTATTTTTTGATAAAGACCAAAAATGATGAGCCTTATACACAGTTTTGCCAAGAAAGGATTCATCAAATATTTTATGTGTTCATGGTCCATATTTATAATAGCCTTAAATGTTTACGAGTTCAAGCCAACAACTGGGATTGGGAAAGCAGAATAATGCCAATAATATTGTCCATTTTACCCATTTCTTATCTAATTATTACCTACCAGGTTTGCCCCTAAGGACCTCATATGTGGTCCTTCTCAGTTACAACTGAGAAGGGTCTGGTGTCAACCAGGCTATGAATTCTCAGCACTTAAGACTAAAATTGCACTTTGAGAAGCTTAATAAATACGGGCCCTGGTGTGCTTTAGATAACACTTAGTTTGACTAATGCTGCAAGTAGATCAAAACAGTAACTGAATGAAGACCCCTGAGGGATAATTTTGCCCCATTCCATCTACAGTATCATTCAACAATTAAAGCTGCAAGCAGCGATGTACGGGCCCTTGCGCCTCTGAGTGCGTTGGGGTTACTGGCGGACGCCACTCCTTGCGACCGTGCATTTGCGCGGCACTCAGACACTGCAAATCGTCACCAATGAAAAGGGAACTCCCTGCTGAGTTCAACAACACCTCACACAAGACTCTACGTCATACAGTTCATTAGCTGTGAAAAGGGGCGTGGCTAAAGCATAGGGGGCGGGCCAAACCATCACCAATGAAGAAGGAACTCTCTGCTGAATTCAATGACACCTCACACAAGACTCTACCTTAAACGGTTCAAATGTTACGAAAGGGGCGTGGCCTGATTAAGTGGGCGTGGTTAAAGTCTAGGGGGTGGCTCAGTATCACATGTCGACCACACATTATAAGTTTCATGCATATCAGATGATGTTTGTCATATAAGGCGCATTTCCTGTTGTCAGCGGGGGGCTGCTATGACCAAAAGTAAATATTGGCTTGTAGATGTCCTCAGACCTGGACCCTTGTCAATCGTGAGAACTTTTGGGCAGATACGACAACGTACACTCAAGTTACAACAATTTCTTTGTTCATCGCTAAACACTCAAAATGGCCGCCACGCCCACACCGTTTGACGAAAAGTTTTTCTTTTAATAACTTTTCATCTTTAAGGTGTGAAGATGGTACAGACCAAATTTGAAGTCCGCCGGATGAAATCTCTAGGAGGAGTTCGTTAAAGTATAGCACCTTGATGTTTAGGCCTACTTCATGTTGCCACTAGGGGGTGCTATGACTTTAAGTAAATATCGGCCTTTATTTGTCCTCAGGGTTGGACTCTTATGAATCCTGAAAAGTTTTGAGCCAATTGGACAATGTACACTCAAGTTACATCCACTTCCTGTTTTGATGGCGAAACGCACAACATGGCTGCCCCGCCACGGCCACGCCATGGATGTATTAAGAGAACTGGATACAGTGTTCGGCGGGAAGCCCCGTACATTCCAGTGAGAGTGCTCAAAAGCGCATAAAGCAAACATGGAGCTCGGCTCTTCCGCATTGTTGACCCATAACGCTGGTTGGCTCACGATGGGCATGCGCACTAGCAACAATTTGTTTGTGTTGTCGTAGCAACCGGTAGCAACATGCGCGTTCATGAGCTTCTCTCTCGTGTCTCTTACATCCACGGTAAACGTAGCTAGCGAACTCATGAACGTTTTCATTGTCTAAAATATTCACTAACGTTAAACATTGTCTTTTCGTTGTTCCCGATCGTTTACATGCTTAGCTAAATAAACGATAGATGTATTTAGACAACCAAGGAGATGTAATTATTATGTCGTGCTACTAGCTAGTTAGCTAGTAGGTTAGCCTGCAGTTTGGTGAACAGAGCTTCTCCTAATACATCCATGGCTTTATCTCTCATCCATGCTACAGGCTTTACAGCATACAGCCCTCGGATGTATCGTAAGATAAGTGTTAAACCCTAAACCCACATCGGCTCTTAGGGACATATAAGATATTACGTTAACGTTAGCTACCTAACTAGCTCCATTATTTAGCTTGACCTGCATTCTGCTTTTTTAGCTTTTGCAATAAACCACTAAACCAGGTCGAGTGATAGTGACACTGTATTTAAGTTACAAACAACATGTTCCTTATTTTAAAACTAATTGTCTTAATTTAATATTAATACTGAAACTTTCACTCATTGTTTTGTTAAATTGCAATAACTTTTCTCTTTCTTTTCACAGACAACTCCAACCTTGGGAGTGCAGTTATCATCTATTCATCCATCACCTATCTTCCAGCTGCATGACATCTATGAAAATATTTTATCTGTGATTCTTGTGTGCAATATACAATAACCTATATCTCACAATGAGTTAAAATCCATGCATGTATTAAAACCTTCTGTTGAGAATGTATGCATAATGTGTAATAACAATTTCAACTGATGCTCATTGCAAGTTACATGTACTCCAATGTTTTTGTTATTAAAAAGTTGACTTTTGTCTCAAACTTTTCATGGAAAAATCAGAAAGCACAAAAATAATGCTCAACAATACTGGTGTATATTTACATTTTAACACAATACAATCATTATTAAGAGAATTATTGATTCACAAAAAAAATTATTCCACCTGCAGGATTATTTTTTAAAAAAAGTATTAAAAAGGAGTTCAAGTACCTTGGGGTCTTGTTCGCGAGTGAGGGGACAATGGAGCGAGAGATTGGTCGGAGAATCGGCACAGCAGGTGCGGTATTACATTCAATTTATCGCACCGTTGTGACGAAAAGAGAGCTGAGCCAGAAGGCAAAGCTCTCAATCTACCGGTCAGTTTTTGTTCCTACCCTCACCTATGGTCATGAAGGCTGGGTCATGACCGAAAGAACAAGATCCAGGGTACAAGCGGCCGAAATGGGTTTCCTCAGGAGGGTAGCTGGCATCTCCCTTAGAGATAGGGTGAGAAGCTCAGTTATCCATGAGGAGCTCGAAGTAGAGCCGCTGCTCCTTTGCGTCGAAAGGAGCCAGTTGAGGTGGTTCGGGCATCTGGTAAGGATGCCCCCTGGGCGCCTCCCTAGGGAGGTGTTTTCAGGCACGTCCAGCTGGGAGGAGGCCTCGGGGGAGACGCAGGACTAGGTGGAGGGATTATATCTCTAACCTGGCCTGGGAACGCCTCGGGATCCCCCAGTCGGAGCTGGTTAATGTGGCCCGGGAAAGGGAAGTTTGGGGTCCCCTGCTGGAGCTGCTACCCCCGCGACCCGACCCCAGATAAGCGGATGAAGATGGATGGATGGATGGATGGTATTAAAAACATAATGTAGGACGGGGCAGCCTCTAGCTCACCCAGTGGGTTCGCCCCACGTTGGCTGAGTCCTGCAGCGACACAGGGTTCAGGTCCAACCTGCTGCCCTTTGCTGCGTGTCATCCCCCATCTCTCTCCCCTTTCAAATAAAGCCCCAAAAATAATCTTTAAAAAAAAAACTTAATATAGGACAAACAAAATCTACATCCGACGTGGGGAAGAAAGACAAAATAAAAAATGCAAAACACATGTGGGTGAGGCTGGGGAAGATGAGTGGAGGTAAGGCAGGGAGAAATAAAGGCAAGAGGGAGAGGAAGAACACAGAATGTGAGTGAACATAATGATTAACAAATAAAAATAAATATATATATATATATATATATATATTAGGGCTGTCAAAATAAAAACATTTAAAAAAAAAAATAACGCAGATTAATCCATTCCATATTGACGTTTGACCCTGAGCCGTTCTAGCCACCATTCGACTGTAAAATGAAGGAGGGAGACGAGAATGTGCTGCCTGGATCATTGATTGGAACATTTACTTATAAAAATCTTCTTCCTGCCAACCCTGGCTACCGAAATCTGGTGCCACTGATATGTCTGCACTTCTCTCTGATGCTCTGAAGACGATACAGGCAACACAAACACCGCTTCACGTGACGCTAGTTAACACTATACTAGACAGCAGCTAACGTTTGCCTACCGCTAGCTAGTAGCTGGATTAAATACGGTTACAAAACTAAGCTAAACGGTGTTTTTTTACTGTGTTTTACTGTAGAGGATTCAACACCGGTATGTAACAATCTGCAGCTGCCATCGGAAAAACAACACAGACGGTGCGTTCCTTGAAACTGGTAAACTACAGCCTCATGGTGCATTTGAAGTTATTGTAATTGTCCTTTTCCCATCTGGTGGTTGTTTTTGTCGTTCAACAGCAATTTACTAGTGAAATAAGTTATTGTTATTGTTATACATTATTATTACATCATTTAATTTTGACCATATGGCCTTATCAATAAACAAGCCGTTCTTTAATGTCACCAACTGTTGTTTAGTACCCTTTTTTTTGTCTTTTCTTTTTTTACTTTCTTAAAAAGTATCGGTTCAGGCACCGTTAATTATGTATGCGATTCATTTCGATTAATTAATCACAGAGTATGTAATTAATTAGATTAAATATTTTAATTGATTGACAGCCATAATATATATATATATATATATATATATAAATATAATCTAAAATTTAAAACATTTACATAAATAGGTGGAGACATATCCTTACACAAAGAGGGCTGCCCTGGATATTTACAAGTTTTTATCGTAAAATGCAATCCTGTTGAGGCTACAATCTAGTATGGCTTGTAGCCTCAAGGGACTGTACGATGCTATTTAAAAAATAAATAATTTCCCAAATTTGTGAAATTTGAAAATTTGTGTGTGAAATTTGTGAAATTTGTGAAATGAAATATGCCAGGACAGTCAAACTTTATGCAAGGATGCCTTACACTGTCTCCACCCAATTCACTGACAAATTTGCCCATCTCTCTGTTCACCCACATTCTGGTCTTGTTGATCTTTCCCGGATTTGCTTTTCTCCAGTGACATCTCTCATTGATGGAAGAGAGAATGATCTTCATCTCAGGAAAGATGCCGTGGGGGTGCAGCAGGTCCTGCTTCATCACTGTGACAAGCTCCACACCTTTGATGTTGCCAAGGTTGTTGCCGCCACAGTGAATCAGCAGTGTTCTTCCTCTCAAAGACTGATGAAAAAAGGGAAGAAGGTTCCTCCATCTCAGACCACCCCAGCCAAACCACCACACACGGCCATCTAGTCCCAGGTTCCTTCCTGTGGTCTGTAAGGCTCTCTCTTCCCCACGTCGGATGTAGTTGTCTCCTATCAGCCACACTTTCAGACCTAGATATTATAAAATATATTGGATTTTAAAAAAGTACTTTGTGCTCTTTTTACACAAAACTGGTTTATTAAGCTCTCATATACATTTTATATTGTGTAAAGGACTAGCATTACAGGTACTAATCATACCCTAAAAAAATTCAAATACATATTGTACATAGCCAGTCATTGACATCAACAGTCAACGACAATGTTCATTATAATACTTCACTTTGCCATGTATTAATTAGTAATGCTTATCAAAATAAACGATGGATGTTTTGAGAAAACCAAGGCGATGTAATCACTATGTCTGTAATGTTATCTATGTACAGTGTTACCGTTCTCCCATGCTAGCTACCGCTGATGTTAGCTACTAGCCGATAGCCCTGGCAGTTTTGGGAAACGCTAATGACGTTACATCCACGTAACAGGCTTTACAGCATCCATACATCCCTCGGATATATCATAAGATAATACCATGGATGTATTAATAGAACACATGGTGAATTACAGATATTAGCTGCTGGAGCTACATCCATTAGATTATTACAGCTACAGGACTCAAAACAGTCATATGAGCATGCGCAGTGCAGGTGACGCAGGCGGGCGCTGTCCCGCTGCTCTGCTCGCGCCCATTATGCGCGTTCATCATGCCAAATTTAATAATTCTGGATTCGCTTATAGTGAATTGTTTTTACAACAATTACTTGTTCGGGCTGGTAAGTTGATATACCCCGAAACAAATTATCTGCTGAAATATAGACGTTTCTTTCGCCATGCAAAGTCTATGTGAAAAGTCTGTCTGGGCCATGGGGTGCAGTACCACCGTTATCCGCTAAGCCTATGGTGGCTTTAACAACTTTTCATCTTTAATGTCTTAAGATGGCACAGACCGAATTTGAAGTTTGATCGGATGAAATCTCTAGGAGGAGTTCGTTAAAGTATGTCATGTGGAAATGGCCAAAATCACACTAATTTCGAACTTTGAAATCAAAATGGCGGACTTCCTGTTGGGTTTAGGGTATGGCTCCAATGACGTGACATGTTACATATGTGTACCAACTTTCGTGAGTCTATGTTAAACGCACTGCAGGGGCTCAATTATTTTAACTTTGTAGGGGGCGCTAGCGAGCCATTGTTTTGCATCTATTCCCGAAACCCTTAAAATACGTAAATTATCACCAGACTTGATGCGCCCGCCAATTTTGGTGAGTTTCTGAATATGTTAAGCCCTTCAAAAAGCCAATTCATTTGCAGAAAATAATTCCTTCTGTTCCAATAGGGCCTTTGCCGCTGTCGGCGTTCGGGCCCTAATTAGAGATAAAGCAATACAATTAAATTGCAGAAAAAGCTACTGGAGCGATCAACTACAGTTTTTCATACAAGACATCAATTGCTGCCTCCCCCCATAATATTTAGATAATAGAGTAACGGGCAGTTAAGAGCCAGGCCACACAATATCTAAAAAAAAAAAGAAGAAAGAAAAGCCTCCGTCATCTTTACTAATACGAATCACATCCCACTGATATAAGGAAAACAGGTGTTGCCATTATCCTCCTCATCATTAGGAAAGGCAAGGCAAATTCATTCATAGAGCACTTTCTCATACACAGAGGTCATTCAAAGTGCTTTACAGGCAGAAACAACAACAAAAATATACAATTGAGATACATGAAAAGACAGACATCTTATAAAGGCATAACATAGTTTAAAAACAAATAAAGTAATTAAAAATACCATCATACGAGACTAATTAAAAGCTCTGGAGAAGAGAACAGTCTTTAACTTAGATTTAAAAATGGTTATAGTTGGTGCTTGCCTTAGATCCAGTGGAAGCTGATTCCAGCAGTGGGCAACATAATGGCTTAAGGCCGTTTCACCACTCTTGGAAAGAACTCTGGGCACCACCAACTGACCAGTACCTGCTGATCTGAGAGACCTACCAGTAAGGCTGGGTGATATGAAGAAAATCAAATATCACGATATTTTTGACCAAATACCTTGATGTCAATATTGCAACGATATTGTAAGGTTGACAATTGGTGCTTTCACAAAATATCTTCCACATTTAGATTTTAGATAAATAACCATCATAATGTGGATATAATGACTAAGTGGTTAAAGGCAAATAATAGAACAGCTAGAACAGTCTGGTAAGTTCAGAAAATGACACCACTTTACTGTAATGCAGCCTTTGAAACCAGGAAAAGACTAAACTTACCATGTAACGATATTACAATTCAAAATCTAAGACGATATCTAGTCTTATATCACGATATCGATATAATATTGAAATATTGCCCAGCCCTTCCTAACAGGCTCATAGTCAATAAACATGTCGGCAATATATTTAGTGCCTAGACCATTGAAAAACTTGAAGGCAATTAAGTGGGGCCTTGAAATCAATTCTGAATTTAACCGGAAGCCAGTGCAGGGATTTGAGAATTGGGGTAATGTGCTCTCTCCTCTTGGTGTTTGTTCTTGCAGCAGCATTTTGGATGAGTCGCAACTGTTTTATGGTCTTCTTAGGAGCATTAGTAGGAAGTGCAACGCAGTAGTCTAACCTACATGAAATAAAAGCGTGAATGATCTTTTCTAGATCATGTTTGGACACAAAGTTTCTGATTCTTGCTATGTTTTTGAGATACCAGAAAGATACCAGAAAGATACCTTGGTTACTGCTTTAATGTGATGACCAAAATTTAGGTCTTCATCAATTATTATGCCAAGGTTCTTGACTTTGGTACTCGTTTTTAGTCCTCTAGAGTCAAGGTAAGTACTAAGTGCCAGTCTTCCTTTTTAATTGCCAAAGAGAATTATTATTATTATTAGTCTTTTTTTTATTATTAGAATTTTGTTGCATCCACTTTTTTACTTTCTCCAGACAAAGACATAGAGAGTCTATAGAAGCATAGACATTTGGTGAGAGTGTAAGATAAATCTGGGTATCGTCCATATAGCTATGATAAGAGATCTTATGTTGCAGAGTATGACAAAGAGGAAGCATATAAAGATTGAACAGAAGGGGCCCAAGAACAGATCCTTGTGAAACTCCATATGTCATGGTCGTTCTCTCAGATTTGAGATTGCCCATCCTTACTACATATCCCCTGCCATGTAAGTATGACCTGAAATACCTGAGGACAGTTCCTGAGAGCCAAACCCAGTTTTCTAATCTATCCAGAAGGATTGTGTAATCAACAGTGTCAAAAGCTGCAGTAAGATCTAATAACACCAGGACTGTCAAACTACCAGCATCATTATTCAAGCGAATGTCGTTTAAAAAATTTATGAGAGCAGTTTCTGTGCTGTGATGTTTACAGAACCCAGATTAATTGCTATCGAGGAGGTCATTTTTTTTGCAGGAACTCATTGATTTGATTAAAAGCAACTTTCTCAATAATTTTGCTTACGAAGGGCAGATTCAAGATAGACCTGTAGTTGTTAAGTACGGAGGCATCAAGATTTTTCTTTTTCAGAAGGTGTCTGATATTTACAGTTTTCAGGGATGCAGGGAAACCAAGCCAATGAGAAACGAGCGATTTACAATAAGCAACAAATACATTGCAAACGAGCTAAAAAACGTTTGAAAGAAACTAGCAGGCATGAGAGCACTGAGATGGCTTAACAACCTGCACGATTTCTGCGAGTATTTTGTCATTACTAGCAATACATTCTGACAGAGACCATTCTTTTTGTATGGGGTGATAAAGTGTTAATGTTTCCGCTCAGAGTGGAGCTAATACTGAATTTTATGTTTTCAATTTTATTCTGAACTCAACTCCTTACATTGTTGAGTTGAGACAAAGTCAGGGCACAACTGCATAGGGGGATTAGTTAACCTATCAACAGTGGCAAACAATACACGTGTATTATTAATATTATCACGAATAATTCCTGAAAAGTGGGATTGCCTTGTACTAGTAGCACAGTGTTGTACTGACAGAGTTTCTTTGTAGATCTCATGGTCAATCTGTTTTTCGCTATCTTCGTTCTGCCTTCCTGCATTCTTTCTTCTGATTAGCTACTGTCAGGGCATTTGTCCATGGGGCTTTCTGTTTACCAGACCTTATTTTAGTCCTAACAGGTGCTATGACATCAAGTACCCTGAGTATTTCGGAATTAAACAGTTTGAGGTGATTTTCTACAGACCCTGCTGCTGTAATTAATTTATTAGATACCAATTCCATGAAAGTAAGGTACTATGACTGAATGAGCCAGGAGCACTTCTACTAGTGGGAGGTTTTGTGTGTTAGGGGGAGATTACTGTTGCCTATTTTGTTTCTGTGTACCATGGTCATTGCAGCCACTGACCCACACTGCTGGCCTGGCTAGGGTGTACACTAACGTCTGCCTGCTCTGTGACACATGGAGTCACCATCTGCTCATTTTTACCTGAAGACAAAGCGTTTTGCCAGGTGAAAACAGAGGCATCAAGATTTCTCTTTTTCAGAAGGTGTCTGATAATTGCAGTTTTCAGGAATGCAGGGAAACTGCCTGTGAGTAACAAACGATTTACAATAAGCAACAAATACATTGCAAACGAGCTAAAAAACGTTTGAAAGAAACTAGCAGGCATGAGAGCACTGAGATGGCTTAACAACCTGCACGATTTCTGCGAGTGTTTTGTCATTAATAGCAATACATTCTGACAGAGAGACCATTATTTTTGTATGGGGTGATAAAGTGTTAATATTTTCGCTCAGAGTGGAGCTAATACTGAATCTTATGTTTTCAATTTTATTCTGGATGAATTGGGCAAATTCCTTACATTGTTAATTTGAGACAAAGTCAGGGCACAACTGCATGGGGGGATTAGTTAACCAACAGTGGCAAACAATACACGTGTATTATTAATATTATCATGAATAATTCCTGAAAAGTGGGACTACCTCCTACTAGTAGCGCAGTGTTGTACTGACAGAGTTTATCTTTGTAGATCTCATGGTCAATCTGTGTTTTCATTTTCCACCATCTTCGTTGTGCCTTCCTGCATTCTTTCTTCTGATTAGCTACTGTCAGGGCATTTGTCCATGGGGCTTTATGTTTACCAGACATTATTTTAGTCCTAACAGGTGCTATGACATCAAGTACTCAGAGTATTTCGGAATTAAACTGTTTGAGGTGATTTTCTACAGACCCTGCTGCTGTAATTAATTTATTAGATACCAATTCCATGAAAGTAAGGTACTATGACTGAATGAGCCAGGAGCGCTTCTACTAGTGGGAGGTTTTGTGTGTTAGGGGGAGATTACTGTTTTCTTTCTGTGTACCACGGCCATTGCAGCCACTGACCCACACTGCTGGCCTGGCTAGGGTGTACACTAACATCAGCCTGCTCTGATACACATGGAGTCACCATCTGCTCATTTTTACCTGAAGGCAAAGAGTTTTGCCAGGTGAAAACAATAAAAGTTCCTGGAGGAGTCACTACTGCTGCATGATCCCTCACTGCAAACACTGCCAACTGTGTTGACTGGTATGGCACCTGGCCAGGTTCATGCAATGGTGGGACAGTGTTTGTATAAGTTTTCAAGTAATAACGAAGGTGGCTCCACTTGACTGCACTGTGCCCCGAAAGTTGAAAACTTCAAACACTTTAAAATTGCTTCCCTAAAGTTTGTGTGTTTGTGTGTTGATGCACTTCAGCATAGTGGAGTTAGAATATCTGTCTTCGCTCATATGTGTGTTGAGCTTGTTGATTTGCCCTCGTCACCTTTCCTGTCCGGCGGTCCTGCCTGCCAGTCTTGGACGTGGTGCTGAGCGATGCTGTAAAGTTTCCATGGCTGTGCTCAAAGGAACCACTGACCTTATTCTGAGAGCTGAGCAGAGTCCTGTCAGGGATGTACTTCTTGTTTTTGCCTAACACAAACAGTCCACTGCCACCACTTTATGTCAAGACTTATCATGTGACATGGCCTTTTTCACCTCCACATCAGACACAGCACATACAGAAGCTCTGCCTCACTTTGCATGCTTTGCAAAAATCTACTTCCATGGAGGAGCTATTGAGATTGTTTTCATCTGAAGACATTATTGAAGAGGTCATTTTAAAAGACAAGTCCATTTTGAAACATTACGTAATGCAGAATGAAATGAATATGTTTAAATGTGGATAATTTACTGTGAATGGAAGAAAATCACCTAATGGACTCATTACTTGTAAAACCAAACTCTCCATCGGTTTTTCACATAGCACATTATCAAAGGAACAGGGTCTTTTTAATCACATAATTCTGCCATAGATGACTTGCATGAATAGTCTGTATAATTAGCTTGTGTGGGCAGTGTGAGGCAATCTGTTGTAAAATAACTTCTATTCTCCCTGCAGGAAGATCACTGACCGTCTGTCCAGACTGCCACTGCAGCTTTATTGTCCATTCATTAGGCCATCATACCATACCTGTAAAGTATTACGTTTTTGGCCGGGAAAGTCCCGTATTTTACCCTTCTTTCCCGGCTTCCTCCTGTATTAGTATTTTCCCGTAAATCTCCCGTATTTTAACCTGCGTTATTAAAAAATAATAATACCCCGGGCCCGGGCAGAGTAAAAAAAAACAACATTCCCAATCTGAGCTCTGTCACTAGCCTCGCAATAACTGCCACCTGCAGTAGCCTACTACAGGTACTGTAGGTGGCAGTTGTGGCGAGGTTAGTGTGTGAGGTCAGATGATGAGTGACAATGCGGGAAAAAAAAGAAAAAAAAACAGAGATGGATGATGGATGCTACGACAGAGACGGAAGGCACTCCTGCCAAAAAACCAAAACCCTCATGTAAATACCGTGATCAATGGGACAGCAAATTTACTTTTCTGGAGAGGAGCAGGGTGGGGGACAGTCATGCGTTTTGTAAGTTTTGTAACTGCGACTTTAGCATCTCACACGGGGGAAGGAATGATGTCTGTCAGCACGAGAAATCCGCCAAGCACAAGCGCGGGCTAGAGGCACAAAAATATGCCCAGGCGATGTCAGTATTCGTGACGAGAAATGCCTCCGAGGCAGACCAGGTCACACGTTCAGAGGTAAAAATGGCAATGCTGTGTGCCAAAAACAACATTCCTTTCTCCTTCCACGACGACTTCAACAAGTGTGTAGCTGACATGTTCCCAGACTCTGCAATTGCACGAAAATACTCAACGGGAAAAAACTAAGGCTGCTCAAATCATCAAAGGTAAGTTAGCTAGCCATATAGCTACCTATCTTACTGCTGGGCTACTGTACGTTTGCTAAAACTTTATAAAATGGGTTTGAAATGGGTTTGAATATTCTAACATTTGAGCATTAACCCATGGCATGCATGTTGTAGGCTAACTTACTAGCTAATTACTGGACACTCAACAGGTGCCATATCAGCAGAATTAGAGGACGAGTTGGCCAAAACATGCCGATCTCAGCCCTTTTCACTGATGTGTGACGAATCGACAGATCAACAGAAAAGCAGACAAAAAATTCGTCATCCTGACTAGACGCTACGATGAGGCCACTCTGCAGGTCGCTACAAGATTCCTGGAGATGCCTACATGCAAAGTAGGAAATGCAGAAAATCTGTATGAAAATCTTAGTGAAGCATTAAGGTAAGGGGAACTGCACTGTGTTGTTGACATGTTTAGTAGATTGCATTTAATTACAACCTTACATTTTGTCTGAGACGTTTTGTGGCATTTTTTCCTGTTTCCAATAGAAAAAGAGGCATCCCATGGGATAACCTGATTGCCTTTAACTCTGATAATGCGAGTGTTATGAAAGGCCGCCATGACTCGGTCATCAGCAGACTGAAGACCAGCCAGCCCCACGTCCAGGACCTTGGCTGCATCTGCCACCTGGTACAGCTGGCCACTGGCTGTGGCATCAGAGCAGCCCAGGTACCAGTGGAAGACATCCTGGTGGGGATATACACCCATTTTGATAAAAGGTAAATGCATACATATAGGCCTGCTATTTCTCTTGCCTAATGTTGAGTGTGTTACAATGTAACAACATTGCATGTGGCTAACTCATGAACAACGTAGCCTAGTAGGCCTGCAGTTCATATTCTTTACACACACACTCACTCACTCACTCACAATTCCAGCCACTAACAGAGTAATTTTCTATCTCTCAGTGCAAAAAGATGTCAAGTCTACAAAGAGTTTGTAGACTTCACTGATTCAGACCACCTGAAGCTCCTCAGGTACTGCAGCACCAGATGGCTGAGTCTGTTAACCTGCATCCAGAGGGTGCTGAACCAGTGGGATGCACTACAGGTAGGATGGTAACTCCACTCAGCAGATATCTACACAGTTTACTATGCTATATTTCCATTTGAACCATGTATTGCCACCCTGTAGCTTTATGTACTGTAGGCCTACTTTAACAGTCATGAAGAGGTGGAGAGGAGTGTTAAAGTGCGTGATCTGGCAAGCCATCTGCGTGATCCAATCGTGAAGACCTACTTCCTGTTCCTGAGTGCTGCCCTTAAGCCTTTATCTGAATCTAACATTGCCTTCCAGGTGGGTGTCAATGATACTGAATGAATGAGTGAATACTAGTATGTAATTAAATGTTTGTGCTTATTGTAGCATTCTTATTTCACTGTTATTCTGTTGTGACCATTGATATTATCTGTAGTCAGAGGGAGTACAAATTCACAGACTTGAAGAGGAGATGTGCAGGCTGATGATGAGGATCCTGGGCTACCTCATACCAGCCAGGGCAATCGTGGGTGTACCTCTCAGGGAGGTGGAGTATGGAGATGGACATCAGTTGGCTGATGAAGATCTCTTTATCGGAGCAGACACAAAGGCATTCATGAGAAGAGCTGAGCTCCCTGTGTCAGCCGAGAAGAAAATTTCAGTGAGTATATTACCCAGTAGTTATATTATGATATCATCTTTTGACAGTATGAGAGTATAGGCTGTAGTGTGCCTAAAAATATTACCACTAATGCATTTTTTTCACTCTTATGCTGTTGTAGAACTGTGAGAAGCTTCTATGAGGCAGTGCTTAAGAAGATGTTCTCCTCCTTTCCCCTCGACCATCCACTCCTGAGGGACCTGAAAGTGCTGGACCTTGCAGCTCGTCTTAACATAACTCCAGGGACAGGTAGATAATAGAAACAGTTTCCAATAGGCTTTATGCCCAGCTCCACTACTTACCCTTGCAACCACCCTAGCAATGGTCAGACACACCTGGATTAATCAGTTTGTCCAATAATGTAAGACAGGAAATAAAGAAGCTGGCTTAAGTTCAGGAGTGCAGCTGTGCATAAAGCCTATTGATGTTAGGCAAGGCAAGGCAATTTTATTTGTATAGCCCATTTTTAATAACAATTTGTCTCAAAGGGCTTTACATCGCATCATAACAACATCCTCTGGGGACAGTTCCCCATTGATAACCAAACAAATAATTGCCACAGTATACTTGATACTTGTTTAGATCTGCAATGTTCAGTCAAACACTTGTTTTACTTTACAGTGGAAAGGCTAGGGGCCCTGTTCCCTCAGTTGAGGCTGAAAGAGGATAAGATGAGGGAGGAATTCACAGACTATCAGGTGACAGATAGTAAGCAACTCCCCCAAGAAGACAGAATCGACAGATTCTGGGGCCTGGTAGGAAAGGACATGAGGTTCAGTGAGCTGCCAAAACTTATGAAGGCTTTACTATGCATTCCCCATAGCAATGCAAGTTCAGAAAGGGTGTTTAGCATGGTACGAAAGATTGTTACAGAGAATAGGATGACGTTAGACAACAGAACTGTTCTCTACTCTCATGTAAAATTAACCACTCTGGCCCAGCCCACAAATACACTCCTTCCAAAACAGTCTTAAAGAATGCAAAGTCTGCAACAAATTTGTACAATAACTCACTAAAAGAGTAAAGAAAAGTTATGTGAAATGCAAAGAAAAACTCTAAAAGAAAAGCAATATGAAATGAAAAGAACATGTGGAATGAAAATAAAATGTAAATGTAAAGACAAGCAATGTTATAAATTGTAAATGTTTTCAGCATTCTGCATCAAGTGGTGATTTTAGCTTTCTTGTACACCTGTCTTAAAATGTAAGGGATACTGGAGCTTGGTTGGGGTAGTGGGACTGCTCGCGGTGGGTGCTGGAAAATTTCCCTTATTTTCAAATCCAAAACTTGACAGGTATGCATCATACCTTAAACTGCATGCAGGGCTTTTGGCTTTCTTATCCTGAGGGAAGCTCTTTGCCTTTTTTGCCCCCAACACTTTAAAGTTTGATGACATTAATGTGTTTTTTTTCCAAATGTAGTACTTGGAGTAAGAATAGCCTCTCAACTTTACTTGATCCTAGAATTCTTAACATACAACTATGATCTACAAAACATGGTTCAAGATAACATACACAGGTTATGATTTAATACTATTTGAGTCATTTTAAATGTGGTCTCTTACCCTTTCTTCAAGGCAGATAATCTTTTTTTTTTGATGTTTTAAGGCCCATCTGTTACCTACAAAGCCATCTATAGACACTGTAATGAGTTACTCTTTAAACTAGCAGATGGGGAGCTTTAATTAGGAAACATAAATCCTCTCAACTACATGTCTTAAAAGGAACAGTTTATCATTTTGGCAAATACCCTTAATTGCTGTCTTAGCTGAGAGGATTGATATCATATCTGTATGGTACATATAAAGCTACAACCAGCAGCTGGCTAACTTGGCTTCGTATAAAGACGGGAGACAAGGGGAAACAGCTAGGCTGGAAACAAAAGCCACCTATCAGGACCACTAAAGGCCACTTATTAACATGCTGTATCCCATTTGTTTAATCTATACTAAAAGTTTAAAAGTAACATTTTGCCCCCCCCCCCCATACAACTATTTATTGACCACATTTCCCAAAATATTGAAGTTTTTCTTTTTTCTCCGGACAAAATCCATTAGGTTTTCATACTAGCCACATTTGGCAGTTTTAGGATTGACATTTTTTTTAATAAACAGCAGTAAATACAACTTTCTACAATTTAGTATTCTTGAACTTCTCCTAACGTCCGTAATCCAGTGAAATTTGGTGTATGATAAGCAAACAACAAACAAACAACATAAAACAAAAAGCCAAAAAACTGTCTGTGAGTCAGAGGTTTAGGCTTCATGCTTTTCGGAGTGCAATAATTTAACACACATTACTTTTATTAAACACACTAGCTGTTCCAGTGGAAGGAGAGGGTAAACACACTTGGTAAATACACTGAGAGTGGGCATATTTACACAGATACAAAGATCTCTGGTGCTCTCTACTAGAGCTATGTTCATCAAAACATCATGTTTTTATGCTGCCTTGATAAATTATTGGTAATATCTGCTTGTGCTCCACTTTAAACAAATCTTATGAAATGGTGACCTGATAAACACAAAACAGTTTATGTTTGAGTGTGGATAATAAAGAAGGTAGTAGTGCAACAAAACAAAATATTTACCTGTACAAAATTGTATGTCCACTCCACCCAATAGCTGTTGAGATATTTCCGTCTGGACTACCCATCCCAATACACTCAGTCATGAACTGAAAACGACTAAAACTAAACACAATGTGATGATGGCATACAATAGAATACAACTTCATTGTACAACAAGGTGGGAGAAAAATAACTTTTTCAGGACTAAAAGAAGCCTAAACCTACTGACTTAAACAATGGTGAAAAGAAAACTGCATTTCATTACTGGCATTATATTAGGAAACATGGTTAAAAAATGTTGAATATTTCATGAAGCAAACGGGCCTTTGCTGTGAGAGTACAGGTGTTACACAATGTTATTTCATATTGGTAAAGCTGCATAAGTGCTTTACTGTTTAATTATGTATTCTTCACTTCTTACTAAACTAGTCGGTGGTCCACCTACAGTAGATGTTTCTTAAGTCTGACTGCCTGCATAAAAATATCCAAACTTTAAAAACAATTTATTTGCGTTAGAGTTGTTGAAAGAATGTGAAAAGCTTTTTCTCAAATGTGGTACCTAAATGTGGGAGATTGCCCTTTTCTATTGAAGCAAATACATTTGACTTCAGCATAATGTCTGCATTTAAAAGCAACCTCCCGACCCAGTTTGAAAGCCATCTCACAGTAAAGTAAGAAAAATATTCCCCAAGTGGGAGTAGAGTGAACAGAACTGTGGTTATCTGACAACATGCAAAATGGCTGAAAGACACTGTAGTTTCAAATTCCCTGCGTATAATAAATAAAGCTGGTTAACTAGAGTCCATGAATCATCTTAAATCAAATAGCATATCTCTGAAGGCTGGTGTTTGTGTGTTTTCAGCTGTCAGTCTGTCACTATGCCCTGGTGACAGACTGACAGACTGGAGGTAACTTTATTTCTCTAGCACATTTCAGCAACAAGGCAAGTCAAAGTGCTTTACGTAAAAAACGGTTATGGAAATAAAAACAGTGCAGTGTAGGGAATGAATAATTATTTGATTTATTTGATGTGGTGTGTAAAATGTTGTTAATAAATAACATGTTCTAAGTAAATAGGATAAATAGGTTTGCTAATATTTATACAACTGAAATATTTTTTTGTTATTACAGAGGAAAAGTACTGGAAAAAGGTACCGTTGGGTACCGGGCCCGAATTTCATGCCCCGGTGAAAATGTGAATGGTACCCAACCCTACCTGCCACTTTTAAATTGTTCCCGGTGGAAACGCCGCAGTTATTAGGTCTGAAGAGGTTAGTTATACAGGAGAGAAGCCAGTCATTTAAGTTTGTGGCAAAACCTTTCACAGTTCTCATTTATCATTTTCTGACTTTCATTTGAATAAAAGACTATTTCTCCAGTCATATTTTTGCATTGAAGTTTTCTTTAAAATAGTGTTAAAATCTTGTCTTGTTCTCGTGAACCTAGTCTAGTCCTAGTCTAATATCCACGACGTTCCACTTCCAGGATTGCTCCATTGCAGTCGGAAATTCCTCCGGATGTCCCTCTTTTCGGCGAGTTCCGTTACCTTTCGCATTCTTTGTGTTGGAATTATAAACTCCGGTCGAGACTATGGTTAACTGCTCCTCAGATCTCTGCAGGGTAATTCAAGACAGTTATCTATCCAATCTGAGTTTTCTGTTGCACAACTAAAACAACTTTTGAACGTACACCTGTTCCACCAAAACAAGTTCCTTCCGAGGGTTCTCCCATCCTGGAATGCTGTGTGGACTAGCCAGACCCTCCTTCGCAGCACTGTGGAGGAAGGTCGGGCAAAGCGAGACTACCATGAACCCAATATTGTGTATCGTCTTGTCTTGTGAGCTGAGTGTTTGTCATACCCCTACAGAGTGCCTTTCTACTTTTCCAGATAAAGTGCTTTACAATTTGTGCACAGGGCAACACCATCGGTGTATGAATATGTGTGTGAATAAGAGGCAAATTGTATAAACTGGGGTTTGGTGTCACTCTCAAGGAAACTTTGATATGCAGACTGGAGGACTGAACTGCCAACCTTGAGATTAAAATGCAACCCACTCTACCTCCTGAGCCACAGCTGCTTCCCTTGTAAGTTTTGCTGAGTTGTAATGCTCGTCATAATAAAGGAATGTTACCCAAATGCAACAGTAATGTGTTGTTAATAGTTTTAGGACAATAATGTAGATCTTTGAAATGGCAGAATAATCTATATCTGACATTGGTTACATTGGAAAAAACATGTTAATATGATCAATAATTTGTTAATTTTGGCCTTTGCATTAGATTTAGTAACAATAATAAAAGAAGGAGATACTAACTGTATCAAGTGATAATCAGTTTAATAGAGGCAGCTGGACATACTCCAGATTTTCTGTTGAGCTGTCACATTTATGGACATTGTAGTTTATGTGAGCTTAATTGGCAGGTTTTAGCATATGTTTCATATATATATATATATATATATATATATATATATATATATATATATATATTAGGGCTGTCAAAATAACAATTTCGATTAATTAATCTAAGAAAAAATAACGCGTAAAAAAACATAATGCAGATTAATCCATTCCATATTGACGTTTGACCCGGAGCCATTCTAGCCACCATTGGACTGTAAAATGAAGGAGGGAGACGAGAATGTGCTGCCTGGATCATTGATTGGAACAAGTATAGGGTTGGGTACCAAAATCTGGTGCCACTGATATGTCTGCACTTCTCTCTGATGCTCTGAAACAGACGATACAGGCAAGACAAACACCGCTGCACATGACGCTAGTTAACACTATACTGAACAGCAGCTAACGTTAGCCTACCGCTAGCTAGTTAACACTATACTCAACAGCAGCTAACGTTAGCCTACCGCTAGCAAGTAGCTGGATTAAAAACGGTTAAAATGCTGACAGCTAACGCTAAACGGTGTAAAGTTTGTCTGTATTTCACTGTAGAGGATTCAACACCGGGTAACAGCCGTGTAACAATCTGCAGCTGCCGACATCGGAAAAACACAGACGGTGCGTTCACTGAAACTGGTAATTTACAGCCTCATGGTGCATTCAAAGTTATTGTTAAATGTCCTTTTCCCATCTGGTGGTTGTTTTGGTCGTTCAACAGCAATTTACTAGTGAAATAAGTTATTGTTATAGTTATTACATTATTATTAAATAATTTAATTTTGACCATATGGCCTTAGCAATAAACAAGTTCTTTAATGTCGCCAACTGTTGTTTAGTACCTTTTTTTTTTTTTTTTTTTTTTTTTTACTTTATTAAAAGGCACTGTTAATTATGTATGCAATTAATTTAGATTAATTAATCACAGAGTATGTAATTAATTTGATTACATTTTTTAATCGATTGACAGCCCTAATATATATATATATATTAGAGATGGTCCGATACCATTTTTTGCTTCCCGATACCGATTCCGATACCTGAACTTGCGTATCGGCCGATACCAAGTACCGATCCGATACCAGTGTGTCATATATTTTATTATGTTTTAAGAACTGTATACTACTATCCCTGTATGGATGTGATATTATTTCTATCTTTGTTGTCGGTCTGGCTCAGGTTAAACTCTTTGTGAAACATGAATGCCACAGAACGTTCTTTTATTATGCAGTTTGACAGTCAGTTATAATGGAAAAAGAACATAAACTACTTTAATGTATTTTTTCTTTAGGGCTTTATTACGTGGTATCGGATCGGTGCATAAACTCCAGTACTTCCCGATACCAGCATTTTAGGCAGTATCGGAGCCGATACCGATACTGGTATCGGTATCGGAACATCTCTAATATATATATATGTTCAGGTCTATGGATGTCAGTGTCACTCAAGTACTACTCATTGCTTTTTCCTGAATCAGTTACACAGGTCGGTTTCCCCCCTCTGACCACCTGTCTTGTATAAGCTCTTACGAGAAAGAAACAGTGGTAAAGAAACAATACATAAATGTGATGCCTACTGTCCATGCTCCGGTGTTTACATGCCTAAAAAATAACACCTGTCCACAGGCACCCTCGGGTCAAATGAGGAAAACAAAATCATAAATATATCGACTACCTCTTGTGTTATGCGTATTCTGTTAAATCCTCCTCTCGTTCATAATAAAGAGTTCAGGTTCATCTCACACAACAAACCCCATCAGTTTCTTATTTAGCTAGTGTTAATGTCAGGGAAGAAAAGACTGCAAGCAAGTAAACATTGATAGGTTAAAAAACATGCTTTACAAATCTTTTATAAGGAAAGAGATACATTCAACAGATTTATTAGATCTTAAGGACGCAAACAATGTGTTCTGGTGAGTAACACCAGGCCCGGAGTGGGTAATCGGGAGAATTCCCGGTAGGCCACTTCACTTTTGGGCCGGTATTTTTTTTTTACATTTGTCACATATCTTCTCTTAAAGTAGGCTACACACGTTCTGCATTCTGACACCGCAGCCTCTGCATGGGTTGTACCATGTGAGGGAGTTTTCCCCTCCCAAATAGAGTTGGTTGGGTCCATAGCCCATTTTTTCCAAAACGTTTTCTCAGGTAGGCGGCTACCGATAGCTGGGCCATGCCAAAGTATTTATCCCCGCCAGGATTTGTATCCCCTGGCCGCGGGAGCGAGCGTGCACTCAGAGCGGAGTTTAACTGCTGCACTTCGAATTCACCTCTTAAATGGAACAAATAGCAACGTTCACCTGTTCAACAAATTGCTTTGTTCACCTGTCTACCATATAAGTTACAGAGGGGATACACAAAATATCAGGCTGTTTTTCACCTGATATAATGTGTATCCCCTCCCCTAACATGCAAAGGGTCTGTCCTGTCATCATGTGTATTATTTTCTGAGTTTACCAGGTCACAAACAACCTGAGATAATATGGAGATGTCTGCTTTTTTTCTAGCAAAGGTTACAGAGGGGATACACATTATATAAGGTGAAAAATGGCCTGATATAATCTGTATCCCCTCTGTAACTTCTGCTAGATAAATCTCCATATTGTCTCATGTTGTTTAATTAGTTAAAGTTAATTTATCAACCTATCCTTGTGGAATAGTGGAATATTTTTGTTAACTTCTCAGCTTAAGTGAATTATTATTTATCCTTTACATTATTTGTTGAACCATGGTATTAATAAAAACTACAGAATAGTAAGAGCTGAACTGTTGCTTCATTTATCCAATTTCCACCACCATGGAAAAAGTGGGCTGGTCTTGGGCCTGAAACTCCCAGGCTGAAAAGTGGCCCCTCTCAGGCCCTGAGTAACACTGAATGCAAACAGAAACTTTGTTTACAAGAAATCTCCACTGGCACCTTTAAGTGAACCTAGCTACCTCAGCAGTCAGTATTAATGCATTTACATGCCAGTAGGACAAAGACTAGCATGTTTTCTGCCTGGCAGTATCGTGGCTGTAAAAAGCCTCAACAGCAGGATCAAAATGAGGTCACACTAATACTAACTTCACTTAATGTATAATTGGGACTATGAACTAAAAAGAAAAAGCCAATCACTTGTTTAAACTGATATTTTTAATATACTGAAGCTACAACAACATAACTAATAATATCTTATTATCATTTTTGTGGTGTACAGTATGGCATGCCAAACAATGTAGCCCTGACAGGTCAGTGCTGCAGGGACCTCTGATGCCTCGCCCTCTGTACAACATACAGCCATCAGTGATCTGAGCATGGGGTATAATGAGATTAATTAGAATGAGATAATGTCTTTGTTGTGAAGCCAAAACAATGCCCTCAGAGCTCAAAAAGGTCAATTACCAATGGCCTACGATTACCTCAACAGACATTGCTTTTAATAAAAGTAGCTCTCGGTTTCTGTGGGTTGTTTTGGCAGCCCTGTACTGTTCTGCTTAGTATTTTAGTTATTTCTTTACCGACTCTGTTATCTTTTAGCTTGGGTAAATCACAACGCTGTACTATATCCATCCCTTATAATATCAGTAAATCATTTATGTCACATATGTATTTCCAGAAAACATCAGTGGAAGAACTCTCTAGTTGAGCTGCATAGCATCCACCTTACTCCACACTTCAAAATGAATGTGGCACATCCATTTCTCTCCCTTCATGTCACTGGAAAACAGATTCATATGTATTATGAGGCCCAATGTATTTGAAATTGCTGGGATCCTACCTGAGCAGAGCAGTATTAGCTGTGTGATAAACAACCCCTCACTATTTGATAAATAATCCAAGAGAAACACAGAGAGAGCTATGAAAGTTTTATGCCCTGTGCCGCAGAGATTCTTTCTCTCGCCGAATATCAGACATAACTCGGGGAGCGGGCAGAATCCCAATATTTCTCTATTTCTTTCCATTTGTTTTCTCCCTCACTATGTCTGTCTCTTCAAATATGTCTGAAATGCCTTTTTTCTCTTGCTAGTTTTGTGTTGAATGTTTGTATTAGGATTTATTTTTTCCCCCAGCAAGCTTGGGAATACTGTTCTCTGCTTGCCAACAGGTTGTTGTGCACCCACACTGTATGAGTCTTGATATACTTCTTCCCCTGCAGAATGCCAGTTAATGACGATGCTATTTCTAAAGCTTGTGTCTCAAGTGCAGAGGAAGCAGTAGAGTTAACTATCCAAATGGAAGAAACACACACACTGTTTTGGAAGATATCTTATAAGCCTGTGATACAGACTGTTGCTTCTTTGGGGAAATTTTCTGGAGTGGCAGCTTGTGTGACCATCTGGTTAAAATAAGAAGAAACAGACCTTAGAGATCCATCACTTTGCTGACTTAATATTATTCCTCAAACACATTCTTCCATAAACTTACTGGACTGTAAAAATCTGTAAATCCTTTTTATATTTTCTTCTCACGTTGAGCCAGTTTTGGTTTCTTATATATTACTTTAGATTATCAGTGTTGAAAATAAGAAGTCAACCAATTTGGATGCAGAGAAACCATTGTATATTACATACATATATAGTGTACTGATAATTGTCATAAATGCACTGTAAAACCTTGCTCCCTTTGATTTGGAGCTTTTGAAAAGAGTGAGATTTAATCACTTGACTATTGATGGGTTATTTTCAGTCACATGGCTGTAGGGATTGCAATGCTGGTGACATACAAACATTCATGGTTCCCATAGGATGAATTTTAATGACTTTGGTGATCACACTCCATACTTTGGTCTGTATACAGGGACTTGAACCTGCGACTCTCCAGTTCCCAAACCAACTCCCTATGGACTGAGCTACTGCCCCTCTTCTATGGGTTGTACTAGAGGGTAGGAACAAACGACCTATGTGGTTGAATGGTTTAGAGGACTTGTTGGAAATCTGGTAAAATAACTGTGTTGCTTTCTCTTCACTAGGTGTTGACAGTCAGTCAGAAATGTTCAAATCCACACACCATAAATCCCTTAAATCTTAATGGAAATTTGTTCAGAATAAATTATTCTCAACGATTTGTAATTTTGGTATACGGTCAAATGCTGTCTTGATTTCCTACGCTGACTAATCTGCAAACATCCTGCTGCTCTAAAACCAAATTCACAGACATAATTTACTTAAATACAGAAACAAACGTGTCATATAAAGACTCATTTATGCAAAAACTCAACTTTGTTTACTAGATTTTGTTTTTTCTAAGTATAGTGGATTGTTCTGATCAAAGTATTTGGTGACCAGCTGGTACTGCTGATATTTGCTTAATCCAAAAAAGATCTGATGATCACAGTGCTTCCCATGCAAAGTTTAGCCTCTTGCCTTCTGCAAAGTTTAGCCTCTTGCCTTCTGCGGAAAATAAATCTATGCAAATTAGTAAGATATCATCTGGCAACCTCTGGTGATTTTTTGAGAAGCAATTATTTTTCTGCAGAACAGTGTTGGTGTTTTCACTTATAAACCTGTTGCAGCAAAGTGAAACTGAGGTTGCTTGTTATCACACTTGTTTAATTTCTCTCTGAAAAACAATGGAAAGACTAAGACTAGCATTTTCCATGTTACACACACTGCTGAGCGGAACGAACGAGCGAACATTTTTACACAACCTCAGACAAACTTGAGAATAGACAAATGTTTCAAACTTAACAACAACACCTTCATTATAATGGTAACACGAATGAATCACACTTGGCTGTAAAATATTGTACATATTTGTTTCTGTTTCACTTCAGCTCTCCATCTCTGATAGAACCTCTGAGCCTGGATGGTAATCCCACCGCCGCGTGGAGGTTTATGAACCAGCTGCTGTTCACTGAGAGGCAGCCAACACTGACTGGGCACAGATTAAACAGCCTCAGCCACAGCCCAAAGGAGAAAGAGATGCAACAACTGACTAGACATCAGAGGACCAGTGAACATGTTGCACTTGTCATTTCCAGTCTGACTTTTTTTCCCCCTAGATGTTTGTCTCATGGCAAAACAGAATATTGTTTTACTGCTGGGTGAGGAATCAATCAAAATGGCTTTACTAGTATCAAAAGAATGGCCCTGGATTGTAACACATCTTCATAAAATTAGATTTGTATTAGAAAAAGGTTTAATGTTGCCTTTTTACTTGCTGAGTACTTAAGATGTTCCTGTCTGTTCAGAGGTGAAGCTGAATGTATGAGTCAAACTATGAGTCATCTAATATTAACTAATGTTTCTGTCGAAGATATCAAATATTCACAATGTAAGAATCCAGAGCATTCCCCTTCCTGCTTTCATACAACATCTGTTTACTTATCATAAATCATACATTTTCATCACAGTAAATTTACATGCATTTACATGTCAGGAATCAGGTTATTGTCAAAGTTCTGCAGCAAAACGGTTTCTTAAACGTCATGTAAATGTGAAAATGTAAATACATTCTGGTTAACACAGCTAGTCTTCATTTCTTGTAGGTAGGTTTTGCATAACGAACATGGGGAAAGGATTGTTGTGGCAGCAGTATGAAAGGAAAATTATTACACATAGTGGTGTGTCCTTGCATCCAAAATAATCAAATCCAAAACTCAACATAAATTGACATTTAAGCTGACCAGGTATAGACAGACTGTAGCCCTGCGTGAGAAAAAGCAGCCCCCTCATTAATTTCAATGAGGCCACACTATTGATGCAGAAGCAGAAGGCTCTGAAAAAAAAGTTGAACCTAGTTTAATATAATATATAGAGGCAAATGTTAGCCTTTATAGAAAGCAACCATAGAGACAGGCAGGTAACATAAGGTGAGAGAGGGGGACAGCATGCAACCAGGGGCAATGTGATGTGTCTTATCCCTATTTTCCACCGGGTGCGTCTGCGCTGCGTTCTAGAGGCGCCGCGACCCTGGCCATTCAAGTCAATGTTTGATATTCCACCAGCCGCGCCATGGCGTGTCCTAGAAGCGTGAAGCGGCTCTTCGCCCTGCTAAAGATACGTGCATGGTCTATTTTCACCGTCTATTTTCAGCCGTGGGCCGTTCTCACAGCTGGTCAGGAGGTGAAACAGCGAGAGTATCCAGTCAATTTACCAAAAGACACCCCCCAATATCGTATACGTCTCCTTTACAACACCGGACAACGAGAGATTCATCTTGGAAGTGGAAAAACATAATACGACATCACAGATCTTTTTTTTTTTTTAAAGGACAACGCCAGGAAAGAGAAGGCATGGAGTTTAATTACAGGAGTGCTCAGAGTGGAAGGTAGATACTAGCTAATAAACACTTGATTGTTCTGTAAAGTACTTGTAGAGACAATAAAATCTGCGAGTCAAGAAGCAAGACGCTCTGCTTCTGAGACACTCCCGGTGTGGTAAGGCACTTGGGGGAGGAAGGAACAAACACAGACGGCAACAGTGGAAAATCGTGGTTAATCACTGGGTTACAAGGACACCAACGTAGTTCTAATGTTTACCTCTTGCTGAAATATAAAAACACTTGCTGACATGATAACTTTCCAGAGTAAAATCCTTTCTTTGGCGTTTCAAGTTAACAGATCTATTACCCAAACCAGCCTTCCTGAATCATATTTTATTGTCTCAACCGTACGTGAAACACCCTCAACACAGATCCTTAGAATCATTTTTAATCATAGGGCTGTTTTCTGTCTAAACCTTCTCATGACAAAAAACAACATCACTTTGTATCTGAGTGTCGATCTTTCTGATATTTAACTTGCAACTTCATCTGTGAAGAATCAGTATAAAACAGATGTACTAGTTTCCCACAGTATAGGGCCAACTGGAACTTGACAGGGCCAGGGACAATTCAAAACATTCATTACATGAAGTCAAAAGCAGTACTTGTCTGTTAGAGACTGTATCCTTGACGAATTGTGTTCGACTCTGGGTAGCGCTGTTAGGCCTTGTAGTGCAAACTGCAATACGCAGATGCCACATGAGTAATGGAGTTAGGCAGACGGCTGCGTAGCTTGAATATTAATCTCAAAAGTGTGACAGATGTGGCCACTCTGTTAAAGGGGTGGTTCAGAATTTTGAACATAAGACCTTATTTCCAAGTTAGCCAGTGTGTTATTTATCAGTGGAGACAGTTTTCAACACTTTTCATCCAGTCCTTCCAGTTGCAGAGTTCGCTGGTGCTAGGCTAACGCTAAACAGTCTTACCCACTCCACAGTACACCAAAGGCAAATAAATTATAACGCCCGACTATCAATGTAAATGTCTGTTGATAGAATAATGTTAGAAATAAAACTACCCTTGCATCACATTGCAGTAGTTATACTTTGTTCCCTGTAGTTGGTAGCACAGGCTACAGCAGCGGCGGAGTGATATTACCTAGGCAACCGAGAAAGCCGGTTCACATGACAATCACGCAAGTTTATTTACCTCCTGCCAGGCTATAGCACACATTAACGTTACCGGTACATGAAAGCACACGGGCTAGCAATTTGCATGTAAAATGTCTGAGTTTACATGACTTTTCTGTCAGCAATTACCTAAAGTTAGCGGTTAGCCCAGCCAGGTATCTACCAAGGGTGTAGCTATACCGTTAGCTACACTATTGTCACTCTCCACAATGCATTGAACTGTAACGTTATCTCCACTAACGTTGTCAGTCTCAAGCTATCAGTAGCAGCAAGGCTAACATTATGAAAGGGGCTAGCTTTATTAGCTAGAGTAGCCTACCAAAAGTTATTACCTGTTCATCAGTAGCTGTTGGTGCATCTGGAAAGACGGATGGAACCGCATTCGTTGTCAGTGACTTGTGGTCCTTTAGATTGCAGGGTTTTTCAAAGTCGTCTGGTCTAAAATGATCACTACAAATTCGCAACTTGAGTAGAGTCTCAGCCGGTGTCTCGATGTCCAAGCCAGCAGCAAGAAGCCACAGTTGGTTCCTTTCTGGATCTCGCAATGGAAATTTGTGGAAACTTTGTGGTGCCCATCTGTTTGATTTATTTTTACAATTTGTAAATGCACACTGAATCACCATGTTGCCTAGTCCTTAGTTTCCAATCCAATGCTTCAATACCAATGTACTAGGCTATTACTAGGTGTCCCGACTGCAGTGCGCTTCTCTGTTTATTTTTTGGCACAGTACTACTAACCGGAGCAAAGTAAAATTCCGCCGCTACTGAGAAACTAGTCCCTCAAAATGTAATGTGATCATTGAGATGCAAGGGTAGTTTTATTTTCAATTCATTAACAATTTTCTATCAACAGACATTTACATTGATAGTCTGGCGTTATCATTTATTTGCCTTTGGTGTACTGTGGAGTGGGTAAGACTGTTTTTAATGGCAGGCTAGCAGATACTGTTGACTTGCGCTAGCCTAGCACCAGCGAACTCTGCAACTGGAAGGACTGGATGAAAAGTGTTGAAAACTGTCTCCACTGATAAATAACACACTGGCTAACTTGGAAATAAGGTCTTATGTTCAAAATTCTGAACCACCCCTTTAAAAGGACGGAACCGAAATGTATTTAAGGGAGTGAGTCAAATGACAAAACAAGGAGATACGGACACACCCTCTCCTTATAAAAAGGCAAAGTATGTGATCACACACACACTCTTCTTCCACTCACAAAATAGACACCACAACTTCCAAGTTCAAGTTGCGGGCATTTCAAATTCATGCTGACCGTTTGGGTGCGTCAGCCTCTCCTCTACAAAGCAGAAAAGAGTAGAAGGGTGTGTGTGTGTGTGTGTGTGTCTGTGTGTGTGTGTGTGTGTCGTGCCGTAATCCCAAGTGCCATCAGTTCCATAGCAGCATGCAAGTTGTGCCAGCAGGGCAGAACTAAACTGCTGCACGCTTCAGTAGCTGCTCTGCCAATCGAATTTAAAGTGGATTTAAGGTGAATTATGAGTGTCAAACTGGGATTACCATCCCAAAGTCAGTCTGCTTTTTAAATGCCTGATAATTAAACTCTGTCTGTTTAACATTCTGTTTTCACAGGTCGGACACGGCAAGAAGTTTAAAATGTCAAAATTACATTCTGTCAACTGTATACAGTTAATTGTTTATTGATGCATATGATTATTTAATGGCATCTATAATTCCTTATTTGCATGAAGACAAGAACAAAATGTAACAGGATTTCTGTTATCCTTTAAAGGAACACGCTGACTTATTGGGACTTTAGCGTATTCACAGTAACCCCCAGAGTTAGATAAGTCCATACATACCCTTCTGATCTCCGTGCGTGTTGTAACTCTGTCTGACGCCCCCAGCACTAGCTAAGCCTAGCACAGATTCTGGAGGTAACCGGTTCCAACTAGCGTACTGCTCCCAATAAGTGACAAAATAACGGCAACACGTTGAGATGAGATACATGAGATACAGCCGTCTTCTAACCGTATACAAACTGGGAACTATATTCTCAGAAAGGCGAAGCACTGCTACTTCTGCTACTCTGTGGAGTGATTTGCATGCAGCACCTGAAGCCCTGTGGTGAGGAGCAGAGAGTTTGCCTGGAGTTCGCTCAGAGTTGGAGTAATAGAGTCAACAATTACTAGATAGTAAAAGCATAATGACCTAGTTATTTGTACACCCTGTGACTATACAAATCACAATATGTAAACGGGAACATGTTGGCGTTGTTTTGTCACTTATTCGGAGCAGTAGGCTAGTTGGAACCGGTTACGTCCAGGATCTGTGCTAGGCTTAGCTAGCGCTGGGGGCGTCAGACAGAGTTACAGAGTTATGGACTTATCTAATTCTGAGGGTTACAGTTAATAAGCTAAAGTCCCAATAAGTCGGCGTAATAAGTAAAGCTCTACTCTGAAGTATTTTTCATGTAAACAGACACAGTTATGTTTACAGTACATCCAATGTTTCTCATTGAAAACGTACTGTGATGTGATTTTCTTATGCATGAGACTTCTTTTACTTAAGTTTTTGGGGACATTTTTAGGCCTTTATTGTTGATAGGACAGATTAGACTTGAAATGGGAGAGAGACGGGGAATGACATTGATTAACCAAAAAGAAAATTGGCAAATTAATCAATTATGATTATTAGTTGGAACCCTGGTATCGGTGTGCACCTGATTATATATATTCACTTATATTCTTTGAATATTCACGATTAATATAACTACTTTAAGTCACACTTGTGTAAATTGTAGATGAGGAAATCTGATTGTTGACTCCTAATAGGGTAAACCTGACATTTTCAATGATCTCCTGCTTGGCCCAAAAATTGTGATTTGGCATGGCATTGCGCTCCACTCAATGGATTCACTAATTAAGTAATTGCACACAGTTCATAAAAAGCCTGCAGAGAGTTCTGCCACAGCACACTGAAGAGGGCGACCTGCCAAACCGTCTGTGCTTCGGCCGCCCTGTGCTATTTATAAATGTGTTGAAACAGTTTTGAATGCCTCAGCATCTTCGTGAGTTTGGACCTCCCTCTCAATTTCTGTTTCCTCAAGCAGAGAAATGCAAGATGCCAGGTGAGAACGGTGTTATTAGGTCTGTGTCATCCTCCTCATATTTTCGCACGCACACACACACACACACACACACACACACACACACACACACACACACACACACACCTACTGACCAGTTTTTTCACTGTGAGACTGCTGTCACAGTGCCAACGGCAGGGCAGATGTCCCTTCATATGTACAAAGCCAGAGAGAGGAGACAGCCTAGATCGCATTAGCAAATTACTACATCAGTTCATTAGCATCCACACCATGGAGCAGCCTCAAGCTCTTCCTCCCACTCCCCATCAACAGCTTTCATCTTCATTCAGGAACCTTTGCCCTAATGCTTCTTTGAAAAAACAAAAATATAAGCAGGACATAAATCTGAATCCAAATGACAGGGCCTTTCTGTTTGCATACTTAAAGTTCCTTAATTATGACAGGTGTCTTTATTTTTTTTCTACTGTACATGCACTTTGCTCTCTTTGCATATTTGTGCTTCACTTTATGCCTCACAAACGGCAAACAAAGCAGACCTTTTATGCCTTGCCTTTTAATTCTTGATCCTGTGCTAAATGCAACAATCTGTAGCACATATGCTCAGACTAATTAATGTTATCACTCCTTTAAAGGGGCTGTACTCAAAAATATTGCATTTGCATTGCCTCCACACAGCTCTCACAGACCATTCCCCAACTCGTCAAATACCTACGTTTTGTCACAGCCATCGGCGTCTGATACTGACACACAAGGCATTGACCTGCACTGATGTGCAACATGCTAACCCTAACACACACACAAACAAACACACACACACACACACACACACACACACACACACACGTACGCCAGGACCAGCTACCAAAACAAAGAACAGAAGCTCAGATTACAACACATAGAGAGGGAGTGAGACTTCATTCTCTGCTCAGGACGCCATTACTCCACTATATCTTTACATAGCAAATATTTGTTTGCTGCTATATTAAAGTTCTGAATACTGAGTACAGCCCCTTTAACATGTATGTTCATTGAAAGGATTGATTTTATGTATTCTTCAGCAGCTGCACACCACACCTGCCTCTGCATATTACCTAACTTGATTATTATCATGTGGGTGAAACATAAAAAATGACATCACATTTTCATACACCCTGTGAGCCCTGTTCAGTATCTGAATGTGAAATTATTTATAAAAGACCAAAATACTTATTTTGTCATTAATGGATTAAGATTGTTGCATTTTGGATTAGACTGACATTTCATTTGCTTCCAAGAGGTCTTTTTTACGCCATTACCCCAATGCAGTTTCCTAGTGTGAAATGAGCAGAAAAACAAAGTTTACAATATTCTTAAATAATGCCCTTAATGGCTTAGCATAAATAATCTCACTTTCCAAAAAACATGAAAACAAGCTTAAAAACACCAAATATAAACTGAGCTTGTACTGGCGTTTGTTTATGTTCCGGGAGCAGAGAATCAACAGCAAACAGAAGACTCAAGTCGGCGCATTAAGTGAAACAATTCAGTTTTCTGACTATAAGAGGCACTTCTAAGAAAGCATCAATGACAACAACAATGCTTTAAACATGAAGCTTTGTGCATGAGCTCACATGAACTCACACTAGTACATTTGCCGCATTTGCATACTAACATGTAAACAGTTTGCCAATTTACAAGGTAATTAAGAGCTGTCTGTACATGTCATCAGCTGTTTAAGTCCCTGCTGCATGTCTCTGTCTGTGATTTACTGGAGTTTATGATGGCATACTAAATATTCATCAGGGATGCAAATCAAAACCCATTGGTCCACAATTTTTCAGGTCAGCTTAACATGTACAAAAGACGAGTACTGGTATACCAAATATGATTTCAAATTGGACTAATTGCTCTCTCTTTCCATTTTGATTCCATTTCCACAGATTATCTTTCTACTCACGAAACAACTGGAAAGGCACCATAGAAACCGCTCTCAACAGTCATTTTTCAGTGTCACGAAGTCAAGTCATCAACAATTAGTGAATGTCTAGCTGCTGACCAAAATGAAAAAGGAAGAAATCTGAACAAGTGAGGGGTTACGTCACGGCGTAAGGCTACTGTTGAGATGTGTAGGATTCACTCACTACACTAAAATAAAAGCTTTTAATTATGTCAGATCTCTGAATGACTTGGATGTCACATTTTTTGCATAAACCTGTAACCCTGGACTCAACTTGAGCATGCTTTTATTCAGGGGCAGATCTACAGGGGGGCAAGCGGGGGCAGCTGACCCCCCACTGTAGGGCCTTGCCCCCCCCCAGCTCCTAACTTTGGCGTTCAAAAAACTGTGCTTGTAAAAACAAACTGCCACTATGTCCACAAGCTTCTTAAAACATTGAAACAATTAATTTATATTAATTAATAATAAATAATAATTGTAGATGTAATCTTAGCCCCCTGCCCCTCAAATACTTAGCTACATCCCTGCAGCAAACGTCAGAGAGGCGTCCGCACAGTCTGGCTCGCACACTGCGAGTCTGCTGCGGTGTGGTGGCCCTGCATGCCGGCAAAGACTGGAGCGACTGAGCTGCCCCCAAGCCTCTGAAGGTGAAGTCAGTTTCCCCAGGTGAAATTTAAACACACGTTTAATTTAAAGTAAAATTTATAATAAATGTAATGTATGCTAAAGGTGAGTCAGCATCAACAACAGCGCGTCTATTACGTTAGCCAACAGTCAAATCCCCCCCTCGTGATTTGTAAGCGCATTCTGCCCTTGGATTAGTTTTGATTTTAGTAAAGACAAGAACAGCATAATACAAAATATTACAAACTGGCATGTTTGAATTCATAACGTTTACAGATGGTTGCCATTTCGGTGGCGTTACGTTACAACACACTACACATTGCTTGCTGAGACCGATCATTTGTATGTGATTAGTTAAGGAGTACTAAAAAATCCACTTCCTCTGCATTTTGATGAATGATGTTTATGATAGATGTTTAAAGAAAAAGGTTAGAAAAAATGGAAATTATTATTTTTCTACTGATATACACTTTATTCTATGTATTTCCTGTGCAATTTCCATCAATAAACAGATTAAAAAAAAAAAATTCCACTTCCTCTCACATATCATGGCAATAAGGCTGCACAAATTAAAGCAGGTGACATCCTTTACTGTCAAACTGGGAAAACAATGAATACAATGGGATTAAGGAGGTTAGTCTAAACATAACTGTTGTTGTGTGCATGTAATAAATCTCTTCTGATTTTATGTTTGTTAGGCTACTTATGAGCTACAGGGCCCTACAGTGTAATGTAATACAAGGATAACCAGAGCTTTTCACATCTTGACTTTTGCAGGCCAGAGTAGCTGGAGATATTAGCTGAAGCCTAAATGGGGGGATATTGCCAGCCAAGAAAATTCTGAGTAGTGCAAAGGAGGAAGAGAAGGAGGGAAATGAAGAAGGAGAAGGCAGTAAACTGGAGAGACCAGGTGGGTCAGAGCAGGAGAAGACCACATAAGGAGATGTAGAAATAAGTGAAAGAGAAGAGGGAAAGGAAGAATTGACTGTGAGGGATGAAGAGGAGGCTGCAGATTCAGAGAGAGGGACAGAGGCAGAGAGTGATCAGGAGGAGGCAGATGAAGATGACAGGGGGGAAGAGGCCTGTAGTTACCCCTGGACCACATGGTTTGTTTATATTCTCCTTCCATATAAATTGCAATGCAGTAGCATAACATGTCATGTCACTCAGTGAAATGACACATTTTCAGTTTTTGGCTATTTCCATTCAATTTCAATTTCAATTTCAATTTTATTTATAGTGTCAAATCATAACAGGAACTATCTCAAGACACTTTACAGATAGAGTAGGTCTAGACCACACTCTATAATTTACAAGGACCCAACAATTCCACTGATTCCCCCAAGAGCATGCATGAATGCGTAAGTGTGACAGTGGCAAGGAAAAACTCCCTTTTAGGAAGAAACCTCAGACAGACCCAGGCTCTTGGTAGGCCGTGTCTGACGGTGCCGGTTGGGGGTATGATGAACAATGGCAATAATAGTCACAATAAAGATATTGTAATAGTTATAATAGTTCATGGTGTCGTAGAGCACAGCAGGGCGTAACAGGGCGTGGCAGGGCATTGGCCGGACATAGCAAGTCGAAGCCGGGCATTGGCCGGACATAGCAAGTCGAAGCCGGGCATTGCAGTGCGTAGCAGGGTGTAATAGGGCACAGCAGGGCGTAGGGCAGGACCACGGCGACAGCTGGCACCATGATGTAGGTGCCATCATGATCCAAGATGATGATGCTGGGTGGAAAAAGAACATAAGGACTCCGGGGAATAAGCTCCCCGGAGCTATGTTAGTAACAAGCATTTCTGGGACATGAATACACACAGATCGAAAGAGAGAGGAGAGAGAAGCTCAGTGTGTCCAAGGAGGTACCCTGGTAGTCTAGAATTATAACCGCATAACTAAGCGCTGCAGAGAAGGGGAGATAGGAAGGCTGCGTTCCGTGATTGTGGCTACACACCTTCCCCCGCCAGTCTAGCCTAACGCTGCGACTCCTTACTCCCTAAGTATATGTAAGCTTTCTATGGGGAGAAGCAGAGATAGGGAGGCGGTGCGTCATGACTGTGGCTACACACCTTCCCCCGCCGGTCTAGGAGAACGCTGCAACTCCTCACTCCCTAACTATAAGCTTTATTGAAGAGGAGAGTTTTAAGTTTACTCTTAAAGGTGGTGACGGTGTCTGCCTCCCGAACCCAGACTGGGAGCTGGTTCCACAGGAGAGGAGCCTGATAGCTAAATGCTGTGTCTCCCATTCTACTTTTAGAGACTCTTGGAACCACAAGTAACTCTGCATTCTGGGAGCGCAGTGCTCTAGTGGGACGATAAGGTACTATGAGCTCTTCAAGATATGATGGTGCTTGACCATTTAGAGCTTTGTAGGTCAGGAGAAGGATTTTAAATTCAATCCTGGATGTTACAGGAAGCCAATGCAGAGAAGCTAATATAGGAGAAATATGATCTCTTTTCTTAGTTCTTGTCAGAACACGCGCTGCAGCATTCTGGACCAGCTGGAGAGTCCTAAGAGTTTTATTTGAGCATCCTGATAATAGGGAATTACAATAGTCCAGCCTGGAAGTAACAAATGCATGGACTAGTTTTTCAGCATCGTTTTGAAACAGGATGTTCCTAATTTTGGCAATGTTATGAAGGTGAATAAAGGCTGTTCTAGAGGTTTGTTTTAAGTGGGCGTTAAAGGATATATCCTGATCAAAAATAACTCCTAGATTTCTGACAGTAGTGCTGGAGACCATGGCAATGCCATCTAGAGTAATTATATCTTGGGATAATGATGTTCGGAGGTGTTTAGGGCTCAGCACAATAACTTCAGTTTTGTTTGAGTTTAACATCAGGAAATTGTAGGTCATCCATGATTTGATATCTCTAATGCATACTTCGTCTGGCTTGATTGATAAGTATAATTGGGTGTCATCCGCATAACAGTGAAAGTTAATTGAATGTTTCCTAATAATATTGCCTAGAGGAAGCATATACAAGGAGAAAAGAATTGGTCCAAGCACTGAGCCTTGAGGAACGCCATGGCTAACTTTAGCGTACTTAGAGGATTTATCGTTGATATTTACAAATTGAGATCGATCAGAGAAATAGGACTTAAACCAGCTTAGTGCGATTCCTTTAATGCCAACTAAATGTTCCAGTCTCTGTAAAAGGATGGTATGGTCAATAGTGTCGAATGCAGCACTAAGATCTAATAAGACAAGTCAAATAGACTATTCCTATGTAAAAAGTCACATAACTGATTAGCGACTACTTTCTCAAGGATCTTGGGGAGAAAGGGAAGGTTAGATATAGGTCTATAGTTGGCTAAGACCTCAGGATCGAGGGTGGGTTTTTTCAGAAGAGGTTTTATCACAGCTACTTTAAATGACTGCGGTACATAACCTGTTAATAAAGACATATTGATCATATCTAGTAATGAAGTGTTAACCACAGATAATGCTTCTTTAAGTAGCCTCGTTGGGATGGGGTCTAAGAGACAGGTAGATGGCTTTGCAGAAGAGACCTTTAGCATTAATTGTTGAAGGTCTATAGGAAAAAAGCAGTCTAAGTATATGTCAGGTCCTGTCGTTCTTTCTAGCACTCCTGCATTCAAAGGTGAACCGTTAGAAGTTGAGGGCCAAAAGTGATGAATTCCATCCCTAATTGATATAATTTTATCATTAAAGAAACTCATGAAGTCGTAACTACTCAGTGCTAGGGGAATAGATGGCTCAGTAGAGCTGTGGCTGTCAGTCAGCCTGGCAACAGTGCTGAAAAGAAACCTTGGGGTGTTCTTATTTTCTTCTATCAATGATGAGTAAGAGTCTGATCTGGCATTTCTGAGGGCCTTCCTATAAGTTTTCATACTGTCTTGCCAAACTAAACGAGATTCTTCCAATTTGGAGGAACGCCATTTTCTTTCAAGTTTTCGTGAGCTTTGTTTTAATTTGTGAGTTTGTGAGTTATATCAAGGTGCTAGTTTCCTTTGCTTCATCATCTTCTTTTTGAGGGGAGCAACAGAGTCTAAAGTCGTCCGTAGGCAGGCCGTAGCACCGTCTACAAAATTATCAATTTGGGAGGGACTAAAGTTAACATAAAGGTCATCTGTTATATTAAAGCACGACATTGAGTTAAATGCTGTTTGAATATTTTCCTTAAATTTAGCTATAGCTCTGTCAGATAGGCAGCTAGTGTAGAAGGTTTTATTTAATTTCGTATAGTCGGGTAGTAAGAATTCGAAAGTTATTAAAAAATGATCTGATAATAAGGAATTCTGTGGAAATACTATTAAATCTTCAATTTTGATGCCATATGACAGCACAAGGTCAAGTGTGTGGTTAAAACAGTGCGTGGCCTTATGTACACTCTGACTGAAACCAATTGAATCTAGTAGTGAGTTGAAGGCAGTACTAAGGCTATTGCTGTCAACGTCCACATGAATATTAAAATCACCTACAATAATTATTTTATCTGATTTTAGGACTACACATGACAAAAACTCTGAGAATTCAGATAAAAATTCAGAATACGGGCCTGGCGCTCGGTAAACAACAACAAATATAATTGGCTGTAATGTTTTCCATATCGGATGTTGAAGATTAAGAATAAGACTTTCAAACGAGTTATAATTAAGTTTAGGTTTAGCCTCTAGGAATTTGAGTATTATTATGACTGGGAGGAGTGGCTTCATTCAGACATATTCTTCATGTCCCAGCCATGTTTCAGTAAGACAGAATAGATCAATCTGATTATCTGATATCAAATCATTTACCAATATTGCTTTAGAAGACAGAGATCTAATATTTAATAGTCCACATTTGATTATCCTATTCTGTTCTATCGTTGCAGTGGTTGTTTTAATTCCAATTAGGTTGTTAAGTATAGCACCTCGTTGGTTTACGTTTGATTTTACCAATCTCCGTCGGGGGACAGACACCGTAGTAATGGGATTATGAATGGGTGGCTGCTCCAAAGGAAGCACAGAGGAGCGTGTAGCGCTGTACCTGTGATTACTGATATTAGTCATTCTTACTGGAATGATATAGCTGCTCTGTGGGTTAGCAGAGTTATTTGTAAAGGAGTGAGAGCTTATGGGAGAGTGAGACTGGGAAGTGCGCTTGTGCGTCTGTTTACGGGGTACAAACAGTCAATCAAAGGTCTTGGTCTGCACGGCGTGCCGCAGATTCTCACATAGCATCTGGCTGCCGCGTCTATTGGGATGAATCCCGTCCCTGCTGAACAGGGAGCCACGTTCCCAAAACAGATTAAAATTGTCAATAAAACCTATCTTGTGGATGTTGCATGTTTGCTGTAGCCAGGTGTTGAGGATGAGTAGTCTGCTAAAAAGGCATACTCTGCGACCTCGAGATGGAAGTGGGCCCGAAATAAAAATCTTCTTCCCAGTGCTTTTTAAAGCTTCAATGAGAGTACCAAAGTCTTTCTTTGTGCGCTCACTCTGCTGATAGGACATGTCGTTATGTCCAAAATGGACCACGATGCGTTTAATAGAGGTCGGGAGTGAGGGTATCAGGTCCACAGCTTTAGCCAGGATGTCTGCAACTTTGGCTCCAGGAAAGCAGTGTGTGACAGCATTAAAAAAACGTATATCCAATATATGGAGTCACCAATAATTATTGTGGTTGGGGGGAAGAGCGGACGAGGAGTGGGGGGGGCGTGAATGGCCGGTGGCAAGAACAAAACAGCCAGTATCGGTTTCAGATGGACAAGGAAAAGAAGAGGAATATTGCTTACCATTCGGTGGGGGAGATTGTTTTAGTTTTTCAGTTGTATATGTTATAGGGTTAGATGTATAAAGTAATACATATATACATATATTATCTAATGATGTTTTACAGTTTCTCTATCATAGCATTTGTTTGACCTTTTGTTTGGTCATAATTACTGATAAAATAAGACACATTCTGTTCTATTTTCTGTTCTATTTGTCTTTGAAATTTGTCAGTAAATATAATCAAGCCATTTAATTCAATTTCAGCTAAATTCAATTTTTATTTGTAGTAGTCAAATCGTAACAAGAGTTCACTCTTCTCAAGACACTTTACAGATAGAGTATGTCTAGACTTACTTACTTCCTTACTTACTGCCCATTATGCCTGTTGGCATGTAGGGCAACAACAAAAGATTTCCACTCTTGTCTGTTTTGGGCCAGTGTCTTTATAGAGCCCCAGGTGTGATGTAGGGTCTTCAGCTCTCCCTCCACCGTCCTGCGCTAGGTATTCTTGGGTCGGCCTCTTTTACATTTGCCATCTGGTGTCCAGTGAAGGGCAGTTTGCGTGATGTTTTCTTGCTCTCTGCGTATTACATGTCCAATCCATTTCCATTGCCTTCTCATAATGATGGTAGCCATGTTGTCATATTTACACTGGCTGAGTAGAAGTTGATTGGAGATGGTGTTGGGCCAGAATATTCTCTTTATTTTACATAGGCTTTTGGTGTGGAAGGTCGACAGTTTGTGGAGATCGCTTTCAGTTGTTCGCCACCACTCAGAGCCGTATAGTAGGGTAGACAAGACACAGCTCTGGTAAAGTCTCAGCTTGGTGTTAGTATGTCTAGACCACACTCTATAATTTACAAAGACCCAACAATTCCCCCAAGAGCAAGCATTTGGTGCAACAGTGGCGAGGAAAAAATTCCTTTTGGGCAGAAACCTCAGACAGACCCAGGCTCTTGGTGGGCAGCCATCTGCCGCTGTCGGTTGGGATACAGAAACGGATATATATATACAGATATAGAGAATTATGATTCATAATAATTATAGCAGTTAGTATGATGAACGGTGGAAATTATAGTAACAATAAAGATAATGAAACTATGACTAGCATTAGCTAGTAGCCCTGAACTGCAGTTCAGGGCATAGCAGGATGTTGCAGGGCATAGTAGGGCATAGCAGTGCATTTACATATGGGGGGGGGGGGTTCCCATGTACCATCTTCCCCTGCCACCCTGCCAAGATCTCTCGCTACCCCTTTGCCACCCCATGTCAAATTTTCTAGATCTGCCACTGCTTGTATTCATTTTTACAGTTTTGTAACCTACAATACTTACAAAGCAAACTGCAGTTAAACCTTTTAATGCTGGTGTGAGACTTACAACACCTAACAACATTCGCTCCCTGTTGATTTCTCAGTTACTCTGATCCATGTGAGATGTGTATCTTCAGTGTCTAATCAAAGCTCCACATTGATTCCTTCTCCCCATCAATGAAGCTCTGGCAGCTCCAATCGTCCTTTCCTTCAACCAATCTGGCAGGAAAATGAACTTGTCTCAAGAGGAAAAAGTCCTCACCTGTGACTGAGACAGTCTTTATCATTCTGAAAAACAGCCTAAAGAGGTTCTTGAAAGAACACTCTCTAAGGGAGACTGTTATGTTATTGTGTACATTTATCCAGGGCTGCCACCAGCTGGAGGGACATCAAAAGGAGACGTTCAGACATCCAATTATACCTTTAAAAGTGTGAGTGTCTGTGAGTGACAGTAGAGTAAACTACTTTGTATTTTAAAAAAAAAGGTATTTCAGTGAAAGACCTGTCAAGTGCTGCTGTGAATAGTCCACCAATTTAGCATTGCATACTCATCAACAAAGTCAGACTCAGACTCCAATGTAAAGTAAAAAAAAAAAAGTATTTTGTTCATGGTGAGGTTGAAAACTCCCATCAAGACCTTTGTGCAACAACAGACACAATATTAGTACACTGTACAAAATATGATAGAAAATCATTAAAGGCTAGCTGTCAGGCAAGTTTCTTTTTTTAAATGCTGAGCTATTTATTTGTCAAATATCTAAATTGCTTCCCTTATTGTGCACTTAAAAAGGTGCAATTAGAATAAATATTGGATCATGTGGTCAGGACAGGCATGAGTGTTGATAATACATGCACCTCGATAAAAACTGATCTGACATGGCTAAAACCAGGATAACCAGTCATAACAGCGACACTGGTGATTAAAGTTCTTATTATTTGGGAACTAAAAGATTAATCCCTTCAGGGTGCTGATGGATGTCTGGCCTAGGGCACCACATGTCCAGAAACAGCACATCACATACCCTCCATCAAGTGCAAAAGTGGTTACATAGAAAATTTACAAATATTTTAATTGAAACTGCTCTCTTTTCTCACACTCATTTTACAATACCTGAGCTCTTTCCTTGTTGAAATACAGTTATACTAACTTGTTTTGGGTGTTGCTGCCCAACAGCACTGTTTAGGATTTCAAAGAAATATCTTATTAAAATTGTCAGCCACATTGAAACAACTAGTTTGTCATTACACAACATATAATTAGAATATAATTACTTTTTGATACATTCGGCATTCAATGTTTTCATAAAGATTGTTCAAGGTTTCAAACAGTTATGACTAATTTCTTTAATTAGTTAAACGTAATTGAATCAACTGTGCAGATGAGGGACTCTTGATCTCCATTTAATTTGAAATCATTGTTTCAAATTGGTTTTTTTTTTCCCCCATTGAAAAAAAAACTCTTTAAAATGATCATTCATTTTGGAAATATGCAAAGTATCTCCTAAACCATTTATTTCCCTCACACAACCTCTTTATTGTGATCGAGAGCTGGCCGTTACCTTTTTGTTTTAATTGGACTTTGAGAAATACATCTCAGTCATGGGTAACAGCACGGGGGATATTCCGAGCAGCGAAAAGGTCAGTGAATTTTGGTATTTTGGATACAGTGATCATCCAGCACCTGCTGAAGGGAGAAATTTGCATTTTGTGCTCAGAAGAAAGACAGTATTGTATACAGGAACTGTGTCCAAGCCAAAACATGTGTCCTACCTGCTGCCTGACTACATCACACACAGTTTTTGGTCTGTTTGAATTATTGGCCACTGGAGTTTTATTTTGTTTTGAGACTATGAGCAATTTACTTACTAGCTTTTTTGGACACAAAAGATTTGCATACAAGAGTATAGCTTACAATTGAGAACTATGGCAAAAACTTAAAGGTATCAAATGACTATCATGTACCAGTACCTGGGAGTGTACATTGACAATAAATTGGACTGGGCTATAAGAACACTGAAGCCCTCTACAATAAGGGCCAGAGCCTTCTCTATATTCTGAGGAGGCTGAGATCCTTCAACATCTGCCGGACAATGCTGAGGATGTTTTATGAGTCTGTGGTGGCCAGTGCTAACCTGCGTGCTGTTGTGTGCTCTAACTTGCTTGCTTCACTTTACCTTTGAAAACTGTGTTAAGCTATGTTCACTAGAAGTATACCAAACATCCAAACCGTACTGTATTCTCCAGTAAGTAGATTAAGGTAGCTGAGATCACGTCAAGCTACATTTTGCCTATTAATGAGACCTATATTAGGTCACTGCCATTAATGTACCATGAGACAACTTCTTGGTGTCTCTACAGGAAGCTCTATATTTTTCATATTTATTATTTCTTATTTTTCATTACAAGTAGCTCCTGCACTCAGTAAACAGTCTTTCAGGAACTTTTCTCATGCTTCAAATTTCTTTGCTTGAGTTAATAGAGTTTATCTAGTTGTAGACGAGTGACTAATTTGTGGGTGGTAGCAATCTGGCAGCAGTAGGAGAATCATCTGTCTTCTGACAAACAGATATTTCTAATTTTGTAAACTATTGACATATTAAAGTCTATACAGAACAATTTCTGTGCTGTGTTGTAGAAACATAGTTCCATGGTGATAGTAACAACATATTTAGGGCTGTCAAACGATTAATTTTTTTAATCGCGATTAATTTCTGAATTTAATTTAAGTAAAATAAATTAATAAATGCCGGCATGCGATTAATGCTATTAAAAAAAAAAAGAATGCGTTATGCTCGGCCCTTAATCGCATCGCGATTAACGCATTAATGCTGACAGCCCTAAACATATTACAACAAAATCAATACATCAGAGTTGACTGGGGTGATAGATAGATAGAGACTGTTAAAATTGAACAACTTGAGGAAAATATCTAGCGGCAGTTTTCTGAACAGCCAAGATTTCTGTTTTGCTAACTCATACAATCAACGTGAACTAGTTACAGCTGAAGAAATTTGCACGTCATGTGCTAGCTAAGACACTAAGTTATAAAAAACTAAAAGATAAAGTGAAAATGATTATTTCTTTGTCACATATTTCGTTGTAAGTATGTGGTGTCATTATGAGAAGTTATTGCTACACTTTTGTATAGCAGCCTAAATGTAAATTATTATGTCCCCTCTACAGCACTGAATGTGCTCAAATATTGGTGGCATTATTGTCAGACCAGCTTATTGTTCTTTGTATGTTTATCATTTGATAAGAAACCAACTGTCCAAAACCCACACATTCATGCTGAACCCTTTTGAATCTGACAAAAAGCAGAGAAGACGGCTCAGCATGATCTCATACTGTGATGCAGGAAGTAACTGTCCTCCTTGTGTGCACCTTTGACCTCAAACACAAAATGCGTGGGATGTGGTAAGGTGCTTTAGACATGTATTTTGACATTAAGGTAGGTGGGATCCCCAGGATATCTTTGCAACGATGATGCTGTGAATATAATACAGCAGATTATTATTTATATTGTTTGTTTTCTAAAGAATTGTATACAATTGTTGCTGTTAGATTGGAGTGTCTGTCCCACAGTGGTTTAAGTCAGTGGATGATACCTCTGAACGGAAATGGTTTCTGGCAGTTCCAGAAGCAAACACTCAGGCCAACATGTTTAACTTGAGTGTTCATTTGTTTAATTAAAGATACTGTATTCCAGGGCCGGACTGGCCATGTGGCATTTCCCGGTGGGCCGACGCACTTTTGGGCCGAATCGCCGATATAATAAGCCTTTTTTTAATTTTTATTTATTTATTGCACCAGCCCATAAAGAACTGCGGCCCATTGGTTAATTTTCTTTGGTCTATTTCTGTGTTTATATTCTTCATGTAACATTTCAAGAAGCTATCTTTTGGTATCAGTACTCCACCAAGGGCAACAAAATGATCCAGAAGAGCCCTAGTGGCAACATTTACTATACAGGAACCAAGAAACAAAATCCTAATAAGATCCATCTGGCAGCTCATATTTCTTGCTGGCTGCACACTGCTCTGAAAGAAAGTTTGTCTAAATGTTTGTTTAAAGACAATGTTCCAACTGGAATGAATAAAATGAATGAATAAGGCAAGTCATTATGCGCTTCTCAATATAACCTACTGACTACTGAAATGTCAATGATGTCAGGAATTTTAATCTATTAGGTTGTGACTGGTTTTTGTAGAAGTATTCAAGTAAACCTTACAATAGTTTCTGCTTTAGGCTGCATTCACATAGCCTTAGGCGCTCTGGCGATTCGCTGCAGGGTAGCACAGCGGTGTGGGAGTGTCACTTAAATGGCCCATTTGCGTACTTTAACCCCCCAACGTAGCACAAGAAGACTTCATATTTCACAACTATTTCACAACTTTTCCGTCAGATTGTTTTTATTGATCTCATCATTTCCACTTGAAGGCAGCTTCATTTTACAGAGAAAGATAAAGAAAAGAGATGCAGGGACTTTCTATTGGCAGCAATAGAGACAGGGCTGTTAACTGTACGGTACTCTCAGACCGCCTGGAAAAACGGTCTGATCGCCGGTTACATGATTGGCCACCCCCTTGCAGCCCTCACCGCCACAGTTTAAACCCACTGTCTCCATTCAACTGAATGCGAGGACGGCTGTTTTTGCCAGAGCGTGCAATCTAGTCTGAATGAGGCCTTACTTCAGTAACACAATCTGGAAATCTATTAATTAATGCTGTACTCCAACTACATTCCAAAACTGCTTTCTGAATACATTTTAAGCTTGCAATCGGCCATGCAGTTGGTTGAATCATGCTTAATTTTAGCTATACACTGCATAGTTTAAGTGGTTGTTCACAAGGGTCTGGAGTTGAGAGGCATAGAGTCAGCACTCAATTCAACCTCTAAATACAACACCGCTCGCTGAACCACTCCTAAATCGGTCTAGCCTCCAGCTGCTGGCCTCAACCGAGTTTCAGTGAATATTTCCCAGACTAATATCTTGTACAGAAAAACTGAATTAAAAATGTTTAGACTGGCTTTGCAACACAATTGATTGATGTTGGTATTGCAGAATATGTAAAATCCCTCGCATTTAAAGATAATATTAGTACTAGTAATAGATAGTACTTATATCGCTCAATGGCCACATTTGGCATCGGTGAAGCTCTGAGGAGATATGGCAAAAATTGGACAGGTCTACACCTTCGCTAGAACACATACTTAATCGCTGAGACTGTAGCTTGGGCTTGCATGTTTAAAGTATCACCTTGACAGGATACACAGAAAATGAAAATTCACAAACTCAGAACGACACTTTTTCAGCACAGGTATCTTGAGCATCAGGCGTTTAAAGATTGGTGTGTGCTGCAAAGCAAGAAAAGCATAAGTCACAGCTGACGATTTTGACTGCCAAACTTTATCGCCTCAGGAGAACAAGGAGGTAATGTGATGGAGAAGCAATCTCTGATCACAAAGCAGCAGCACCAGGAAGGCACATGTTCACATCAATGCACATTAAACATGAACAAGTGTATTCTTCTGACACTACTCTTTATTTGTATGCTACTTTTCTTTGTTACTGTACAGGAGTCATAACCTCCGTCTTTGCTTCGTAGCTGTTTTTCCACTTCCATCTGTTCAGTCGTTGCATCTTAGGTTGCTATGATATCCTGCTGTGATAATGGAGGGTATAAATCAATGTTACTTTTTACCGTTTCCATGGTACCAACCCCCTGACAGGCGGCTGCTTTGAATAGGTAGAGCTTCAAGACCGGGAGAAGAAAAATCAATGCCATTTAAATCCAAACAATGCACTGGACAGTCAGTGGCCTGTGAACATAATAATAATAATAATAATAATAATAATAATAATAATAATAATAATAATAATAACATAATGTCACAAAGTATACAACAAGCCTGTTCCTATTGCAAAGCATGATTTGCCAGTGTGAACAAAATCACAAGGACTTGAAAAGGGTATTCTGGTTGTCTCTGGTTGCGGTTTTCACACAAGACAATAATATGAGCAATTGAAAGCTAATTTGTTGGCAGGCAGACTTTGCAACAGCAGAAGTTTGCAACTAGATGGTGGAACATTTAGCTGCTAAAGAGTTTGATATTATTCTCTTAGGAGTTGGTGGAGACTACAAACGGAGCTAAAAGAAGAATGACTATTGGACATTAGTCAGGTGGCCAGAAACTTGACTGCAAATGAATGATAAGGTCGCTCCGCAACTGCTGGTTGTGTAAATAAGCAACGGTTTGCTTTCCAGCGCTATTGTTGAAATAAAACGAGAACAAATTAACTTTGGGATACTAATCAAGGGCTTAAAAAGACCTTTGTATTTTTAAAATGGTATACAGTATGTCTTTGAAAAGATGTCTTTAGAAGTTGTATGAGCAGTGTCCCTCTGAAGAGATTCAAATAACAAAACATAAACCTTATTAAGTCTTGTACAGATTGAAATGCCAGTCAGCAGGGGAACAAGATGCAATATATCAGTAAAAAAATCTATTAAAGAACAGTGATGAAAAGGAACATTATGAATATTAAATAATGAGGAATTACCATGTGTGAGGGTAAGGGGATAATTTGGATAACAATAGTCTTATTCAAGCTACAGTATTAAAACAAAATACAGAAAAGCATGATTCATGGACTATAGGCAGCATGTGACAGGCAAGGCAACATGTCAAATGTATTCTGTCCATGTTTGTCCATTCATTTCATTCACTTATCTCAAGTTTTTATTCATCGCTCTCTCAGACGGTTACTCAATATTTTCATGAATTCTTTCGGGGCTCCTTGCAGCATGACAGCACTTTTATTGATGCAGGTCTCAGATGTTCCTGTAATCTGTGGAGTCACTCTCTTAACTTTTGGGGGCGGTCACATCTCTGAGTAACCCCACACATGGGACTACTTTTGTCTTCACTTTCCACACTGACTTGAGTCTCTCTCACTCTCAGCCTCTTGTTATTTCTCCAGCTTTTCATTTTCAGTCCTCTCGATGTTGCTGCCACTTGAGAACACATCAATCATCAGTCATCACTGGTGTTTTCAGTTTCTTGACCAACTACAACCATGTTCAGTTGGTCGGTCAGTGCTTGTCCGTCGAGTTGAAGGGGGTCACGGTAGAGACGTGTCAAAATGCGTACTCCTTCTCCAAGTCATAACTCAGTCAAAGCTTAACCCTCGTGTTGTCCTGGGGTCAAATTTGACCCATTTTCAAAGTTTCTATATCAGTTGCTATGGCTTTCTTTCAACCAAATTCCCCAAAAATAACATGGATGGTTCCAAACGCTTATTGATGATCACTACTTTCATGGTCTACCCGGGTCGAAATCTGTGATCATCCATAAACATATGTGCCTCTGACTATTTGTCAAAACAATTCATAATGTTTGCTTATTTTACTAAACAGTTAGGCATAGTTTCATGTAAATTAGGTTTATTTGCCATCAATTCCAAGAATAAGTGTAAAACTTGTGGTAATAACTTATAAAGTTGGCTAAGAAGATGTAACACAGAATTGAGTGATAATTTATAGGCTACTTTATGCTTTATAAAACAGCATTTGCATAATGGCTGTACAGCACACTGATGCATTGAGATCTATATATCTATATCATAAGTGTAAAATAGCCGAAATGAAAGTGAAACTAATCACGCTTTTTGTCTGACTATAAAAGTAATGTCTCGTCAAGGGAGCCCCGTGTGTGCGCTTTATGCATTTGCAATACCATCAGAAATGTTATGTATGTAAAGTGACAGTCTTACGTAATGGCCGTACAGGTTATCTCATATACTCTTAAGGTTTAGCTCTTTGTGGATTTCTGGAGAACAAAAAGGCCAAACACATCCCAGATTCCTCTCTTGGTTCACATTTGCTTCCACTGACATTTACGTAGAACACACCAACAATCCTGATTTATCAGAGCAGCCTTTTTCTGTTCTGACTATGTTTGAACACTGGGAAACTAGGGGTGCACCGATCCGATATTAAGATCGGATATCGTTCCCGATATTGACAAAATAGCTGGATCATGGATCGGAAAAATTAACAGATTCACGGGCCGTGGTTTTGTTAGTTTTTTTCCCCTCTGTCGCACATGTGTCGCATGCTGGAAGAGTTGAGTGTACAAATAAATAAGAATTCAATACATTACATCTATGTTATTTTGTCTTAGTTAGGAAAGTAATGTTTAGTTAGGAAAGTCTGGTGCCTTTAGTCTCTTCCACATGGTGGAAGGAAGGTATAAGGTGGAAGGTATACAGTGTATTATTAATTCAACAACAGTATCGGATCGGTATCGGGTATCGACAAATACACAAAGCCCAGGCATCATATTGGTATTGGGACTGAAAAAGTCGGATCGGTGCATCCCTATGGGAAACTAGTTATCTTATAACTCTGATAAGACTCTTTGTTCTGATCTTTCATATTGGGGGTAGGCTGGCGAGTATAGCTTTAGATAAACCTCAGTCTCCCAGTTGTCAAGAGGCATTTCCTGTGTATAGATGTTAAATGATCATGAAGCATTACACACGCCCACAGCCATCATGTATATCAACTGTGATTACATTTACCATTTCAAATTCCATTAAATACACCATGGTTTAGAATTAGGTTTTCAAATACATAGGCTATGATGAGTTAAAGTAGCACCTTAATTTTGGATTAGCTTTTGCCCTGAACCATATTGGAGGTTACGTGGTTACACACATCATGCTAAATGGGATTTGCTTCTTCTTGATGAATGAATGATTTAAGAACATTGTTATGAAGACACACTGGGTTGTGTGGTCATCTTTACAGTTAACCGCGTGATCTTCTCAAACTCAATAACTCCATGACACCCAATGGGCAATTTTATACTGTAGTTAGGGCTGCAACAATTTTTTTTTAACTATCCAATTACTCGATTATAACACATCAGAAAAGAGTTAAAATACCCTTCCAAAATTAAATATAAAAAAATTAAATATCTTTAAATGCTTTTTTTGTCCGAACAACATTGAAAAACCTCAAAATATTTACTTCACAATGATATAACACATCCTCACATTTGTTAACCTTGAAATTTTTTTTTCGCATTTTTGCTTGATAAATTAATTTTATCAGAATTGCTGCCAGTTAATTTTGTGTTGATTGACTAATTAATTAATCAAATCCATCCATTCATTAATCACTTCAGCTCTAACTGTAGTGCATGCGTCAATTCATTTCCTGTGTAGGGTGGCAAACTAACAATTATTTTTCTTGATTAATAATTTGGTCAATGAATAGGCAATAAAATGTATAGAGTAAAAACAATGTCCAAAATCATTTCTCAGAGGCCAAGGGGACAACTTCAGAAAACAGTGCAAAACCCAAAGATATTACAATCCCATTTGATAAAGAAAATCTGCAAATCTGTATACTTGAGAAGCTGGAAGCAGAGACTGGTGTTTTTGTTTAAAAAAAAAACAATGATTGAATTTATCATAGTAGTAATTACCAGTTAGTTTTCTGTGGATCAAGAAATCTACTAATCGACTAATCACACGTTTAAGTTTATTTTATATTATATCTGAGCAATTATTTTCCAGATATGACTGTTTCACAATTTCTTTCATCACTGTCACCTCCTACACTGCAATAAAGCTGGTGCCAGAACTGATTTAGGCCTGTATAGAAATATGTAATATGTTCATGTTTCTCCACAGTAACACACTAAAAGACCTTTAAAGAATTGTCCCTGACAGCTCACTCTGACACACGCGAGCATGATGACTGTAGCATTAATGATTAAAATGAATGAAAAATGGAACAGTGTGGAGGACTAATCAGGGGAATGGATAGGCTGTCTGTAGCATTCTGCTTCGCTACCCAGCGGTCAGCTCAATCAGCTTTCAAAAATGGGGGGGGGGGCACACACAAACCTCTCTATGGACTGCCAAGCATCACCATGGCAACACTCATCTTCTTTCCCACTTTCTCTTTTTTATCTTTGTTACTACAAATCTTTTTAGCGACCACTTTCATTAACATGGTTTTGCAATTATTGTGTGTTTTTTCATTTTAACTACGGATTTGAATCAGGTCCCTTTTCACTTGATTTGTTTGTTGCTCAGTGCTTTGATTAGTCTGTGTTTGTGTTCTTCATAAAATACGCTATACCCACAGTATATCTGCCAGCTGCTAGCAGTGTTGAGTACAGCATGGCCAATACAACCCGCCTAGTTAAACTTTTAAGATAACAAAACACAAAGAAAACAAAGAAAAGATGACAATGTATATCCCTGCAACATACAAGCCAAGTATTATATACAGTAGTGCTCTTTAGGATCCTTTGTTATAAAATGTAGATGGATGCAGCAAAATACTACAAAAGAAATGCTTTTAGATACATGTTAAATGCTGCTTTTTAAGAGTATCTTTTCAGTGAACGATAGAAAATAAAATACAATTATTGAAACGGATGTGGAGGCACAGATAAATGAATATATAAATGTCACCCCCATTTGAGTCCACTAAGCAGTAAAGAAAAATTCCTTACAAGTTTTGATCATTAAAAAGGTTTATGTTGGTAAGTTCTTTTATATGCTGAAAGTGCAGCAAGTCAGATCTAAAACAAATTAGACGCAAGTCTTTTGAGACTCTTCAGAAACAAAGAAAACTGTAGACAATTGACTGAGCAAGAGTGAAAAAGACAGCCATGGTTATCTGATATCTTGGTATAATGCATCCCCCTAGTTACTCGTTATCACTTAATAGGTATAGTGTTTACTCAGTAACTCAGCTTCATTTGTCTGTATAATGAACCAGTAGCAATACTGCTGAATTAACACTGCAGTGCACACCAGTCAACACAAAACCAAATATCCTGAACTGCATTTGTTACAGCATCAAAGATCCAGAAAATGTCTCAGCTGCTTTATCCCTTAGGAAAATATCCACCATCTCAGGAAAATATCCACCATCTCAGGGGTCTACAGAAGTGCTGCAACATGTGTCCGTCAACATGTGTGGTGTAAAGTCTCAAAAGCCACCACAAATAAACTAATGCCTCATTCTCCCTCTTCAACTGAAGCAAATAATTTGAGAATTTGTGGCAATGATGTACAGTCAGGTCCATAAATATTGGGACATTGACACAATTCTAATCTTTTTGGCTCTATACACCACCACAATAGAGTTCAAATGAAACGAACAAGATGTGCTTTAACTGCAGACTTTCAGCTTTAATTTGAGGGTATTTACATCCAAATCAGGTGAACGGTGTAGGAATTACAACAGTTTGTATATGTGCCTCCCACTTTTTAAGGGACCAAAAGTAATGGGACAATTGACTGCTCAGCTGTTCCATGGCCAGGTGTGTGTTATTCCCTCATTATCCCATTTACAAGGAGCAGATAAAAGGTCCAGAGTTCATTTCAAGTGTGCTATTTGCATTTGGAATCTGTTGCTGTCAACTCTTAATATGAGATCCAAAGAGTTGTCACTATCAGTGAAGCAAGCCATCATTAGGCTGAAAAAACAAACCCATCAGAGAGATAGCAAAAACATTAGGTGTGGCGAAATCAACTGTTTGGAACATTCTTAAAAAGAAAGAACGCACCGGTGAGCTCAGCAACACCAAAAGACCCGGAAGACCACGGAAAACAACTGTGGTGGATGACCGAAGAATACTTTCCCTGGTGAAGAAACCCTTCACAACAGTTGGCCAGATCAAGAACACTCTCCAGGAAGTAGGTGTATGTGTGTCAAAGTCAACAATCAGAGAAGACTTCACCAGAGTGAATACAGAGGGTTCACTACAAGATGTAAACCATTGGTGAGCCTCAAAAACAGGAAGGCCAGATTAGAGTTTGCCAAACAACATCTAAAAAAAGCCTTCACATTTCTGGAACAACATCCTATGGACAGATGAGACAAAGATCAACTTGTACCAGAGTGATGGGAAGAGAAGAGTATGGAGAAGGAAAGGAACTGCTCATGATCCAAAGCATACCACCTCATCAGTGAAGTATGGTGGTGGTAGTGTCATGGCGTGGGCATGTATGGCTGCCAATGGAACTGGTTCTCTTGTATTTATTGATGATGTGACTGCTGACAAAAGAAGCAGGATGAATTCTGAAGTGTTTCGGGCAATATTATCTGCTCATATTCAGCCAAATGCTTCAGAACTCATTGGACGGCGCTTCACAGTGCAGATGGACAATGACCCGAAGCATACTGCGAAAGCAACCAAAGAGTTTTTTAAGGGAAAGAAGTGGAATGTTATGCAATGGCCAAGTCAATCACCTGACCTGAATCCGATTGAGAATGAATTTCACTTGCTGAAGACAAAACTGAAGGGAAAATGCCCCAAGAACAAGCAGGAACTGAAGACAGTTGCAGTAGAGGCCTGGCAGAGCATCACCAGGGATGAAACCCAGCGTCTGGTGATGTCTATGCGTTCCAGACTTCAGGCTGTAATTGATTGCGAAGGATTTGCAACCAAGTATTAAAAAGTGAAAGTTTGATTTATGATTGTTAATCTGTCCCATTACTTTTGGTCCCTTAAAAAGTGGGAGACACATATACAAACTGTTGTAATTCCTACACCGTTCACCTGATTTGGATGTAAATACCCTCAAATTAAAGCTGAAAGTCTGCAGTTAAAGCACATCTTGTTCATTTCATTTCACCTCCATTGTGGTGGTGTATAGAGGCAAAAAGATTAGAATTTTGTCGATGTCCCAATATTTATGGACCTAACTGTATATGTAGTAAACTGCTGTGGACAATTATTCAACGTTTATCTCTATTAACAGGCATATGCATATGAATGAGGAATCATCAAACGGCAGTTGGAAATTGCTTTTGAAAATTCACCATCTAATTGGCTTTGGCATCTGATGGCTGATAAAAAGATCTGTTCGGGTAGATGCCAGTGCCATTGTCAAGAGTCCACAGGTACACAGTAATTTTCCTTGGCAAATATGCAGAGGTTTCTCTGCCTGCTTTATAGGGGACACCCAGCCGCACTGCACCTCAATGGCCACCAAAATGGCAGAAGATTACTAAAGAATGAGGCTGGTCTGACAAGGTTGACAGCTAACACTCTCCATCTCAGATGTGCCTCCCAATCACCCAAGAATATTTGCAGTAGCTGAGGTGTTAAACAATGTTTTATAGGCAATACTTGTGCAGTCTCGCACCAATTCGTATTTAAAGAGGTGTCGGGCAGAGAGTACCTAGTGGGGATGCCACCTGTTTGCAGCAGATTCAATTAGATTAGCACATACTGTATTCTCTTTAGAATGATGGGCTGGATTCCACAGAGCACCGTCAGCAAAATAAACAATTGTTTTTTGTTAATGTTTAGGATTTCTGATCATCAGTTTGTCTACAGGGAAATTGATACAATCTCTCCTGCAGCAAAAACCCAAATGACCCTTGCGCTGTGCTTGCAGGTGCTTATAGAGAAAAAATCTATACTGTCTGACATACTGTGGGAATAGTGTGGTGGCAGACAAAAGAAAAGAAATTATGGGCTTTACTGATGAGTGCCTGATGTCAACAACATTGCGTACATCAGGGGCGTGACAGTCTCTATTCTGAGTCTGGAGGATGAAACACTGTGAGGAATTACTTTTTTCAGATATATACAGCATGACAGACGCAGTGGGTGAAAGAATGCTCAGCCAGCGCCTCACTGTATTGGCATTATGCAGTCATACTATCTTTACCTTTATCAAATCACCTGAAAATGACACCAGGCTGCTACAGTATATACAGACCTCTATAAACATCAGACTGCTTGCTTGTAGCGGACATTTGGCTAGAAGCTTAATCCCTACAAAACACCACCGTGAATTTCAGCCTGCAAAGTGAAAAGACATCTTTTGGTATTATTTACTAAGTGACTAACATTACAAAACCCAGCTAATCTGCTTCAAGACTGTGAGGGTTGAGTTTGTCCATATTTTAAGGTAAAAAATAAAAACAATGTTCAGTATTTTTCAACCCTATTTTCCCATAAGTGACCCTATTTAACCCTATTTTCTAAGTGACTAGTGTGAACAAAATTCTTTGAAATCAGTCCAGTATTGAGCAAGAATGCTGTAACCGGCAGCTGCGAACTGGGCTGCAATGTAATCCTAGAGTGCAAATGTGCATCGTCAATTTCCATCCACTAAAAGTGCTGTTTTGCCACTGACAGGCTCAGATTGTTATTGTAGGTGTCTGACAACATTATGGAAAGGATCTCTACACATGGAATAACGTTTTTGGTAAAATCCTTTTCTGTTTAACCAAAACCAGCCCAGAACGAACATACTGTTTATTTATATGGAGTCTAGTGGGTTTGGGGATAGCAATGTCAGGGTTGTTTCATGTGAAAACCAAAAGGATCTTACTCATTAACAAAAAGGTGGACCTCTGTAGGGATCCTTTCCATAATGTTGTCAGAAACTTAAAATAATAATCTGAGCATGTCAGTGGCAAAACAAGCCCTTTTTGTGGATGTGAATTAAAGGTGTGCAATTGCCCATTGACGTCATTGCAGCTTGTTTCGCCGCTGCCAACTGCAGCGGTCTTGCTTAATACTGGACTCATTTTAAAAATTGGTGTTACATAGAAGTCACATAGAAACAAAAACATATGAATATAGGGTCCAGGCTGAAAAAAAAGTCACCCTTTAACTGCACAAAAATGAAATATCTAATGTTAATATGTTGTCATTGAAGTGGCAAATGTGTGAATTTGCTTGAAAAGATAAAATTTTGAAAAATGTCCAACAAGACCTTGTCTGTGTACATCTGTTACCTTTCATATCTTAAAGAGTGTTTATGTAGACAGCGTTAACAAAATTCTTTAAAAAGGGCTGTTAGGAGGGGGGGAAAAAAACGGAAAATAAGTGACAAAGTATCAATGGAAACACAGTGGAGGACAGCACTAACACCACTAATTACTGTTCCAGTAATAGTTGCAATGTTTGTACCCATCCAATGGTATTAAAAAAAAAAATGGTATGGTCAGCAGTCAGCATTAGTTTATTAAAAGTGCAAAACACCTGCAGGCTTTGCAAAGAACTTCAAGAAGATTAAAGTCCTTTTAATCTGCAGGTTGACATTTTGACATCGTTTTGCTTTGCTGCAGATTAAGTAAAGAGGCCACAATATTGCAATTTGTGGAGCACAATAACTTCCATTTAAAGCTTACAGTATCTATAGCTTACTAAAAAGATTATTTTTTTGAAAAATATATTTTCTATCACATGATATCATTCTAGGCCTGAACCTTGATGTTTCGTCAGAAAAAATAGCTGTATAGAGTGGATGTTTGACTTAAACTGGACAGCATATTTTTCTGCAGTTCCGTGGGACTAGTCAGGTGAGAATACAAAATAGACAAACATAGACCTAAAGCACTTTGTCTCCACTACAGGGGAAAATCCATCCATCACCTTTATTACAACTCTTCATCCCATTCATGCACTTTTGAATATAAAACAGGCAGCCCATTGGAGACTGTGACAACAAAATACCCTGTCACTGTAAACATGGGCACAATAAAGTAGATACAGTAGAAGTCATTGCAGATGTTCTTCAAATACTTTTTTCTACATATGGACCATTCTTTTTTGTATCTATCGTTCTTGAGCTTATCTAATAACAAAATGGTGATGCCTCAATCAGTTAAAGGAATAGTTACAAGACATGTCCAGCACATAACCTTCCAGAAATTTTACATTGAACAAACAAGATAGAACAAGTTAATTATAAAATGTATAAATGCTGGTAGCTGGATTTTATTACCTTTGAACAGAGCCAGACTAGCATTTTCCCAGTTTCCAGTTGTTATGCTAAGCTAACCCGCGGCTGACTCCAGCTACATATTTACTGCACAGTGGTGTCAATCTTGTCCAGCTCTCTGCAAGAAGACAAATAAATCACAACATCCCACATAAAATGGCTAATCTGTCAGTATAATCTCTGAACTCAGAAAAGTGTAATTTCGGTTTCTATTCTCTTTTGCGTTTTTTTCTGTATCTACCTATTAGTGTGATTCCATAAACACTGAACGAGCTGTTGTAAACAGAAAGTTGGTGTGTTGATGGGTGTGTTGCTGTGTCGCTTTTGTTACCATGGCAACTGACACTTTTCAAACAAATTGCTTTCAAACAACCAATTTTCTCACCATAAATCAAGGTGTTTTCTAAAACGTCCTTTCATTTAGAGAAACCTTATAAAACTAACCCATAAACAACACAATCCTGTTTTCCCCTGACATGAGTCCTTTCCTATTTATCAGACCTAAACCTGGGCTATGTACTGGCCAGTGCACACTCCAGTGTTTTAGTCCTTGTCCTCCTTAGTCCTTTTCAACTGCTTTATCCTCTCTTAGCATGTCTTGTCTTTCTCCCTCGGTGAGAAAGTTTACCCTTGATTTTTGCCTCTAGTGTAAAAGTGCAGTCTGTCCTATTTCTAGTTCTTCATGGTGCATTTATGGTCCTGGTCCAAATTTCCCTTACACAATGACAGACATTTGCACTCCATGATGGATTAACTATATCGCCATGTGAAATTCCCTGTTGCCAAAAACTCATTGAGCGTACATATTGTATCCTCCAGTTTGTAAGGTAGTGATGCCAGGCTCCTTGGCCAAAAGCCGCCTGACATTTGGCTTCACTTTCAAAAACATAACAGAAACAAATAGCCTGTAGGATAAACTGGAGCTACAGCCAGCTGTGAGCCTCACCCAGGAGGAGACCAATGTAAAGAGACTGCTAGAGCAAGGCAAGAGCCATTGTAAGGATGTTTAGAAACAGAAGGTGCAGGAAGTATGTGGTTTCTCCTCAGCGACTGCACAACCAGATGGTCTAACACGTTCAACGCGGATACTCACTCCCTTCAGTCAAAGAAACACTCCGGGAGTTGGCTATCAAAAAAGACTGACGCAGTCTTCTTGCTAGCAAATGGCAAAAGCTAGAAGCTCTCAAAGAGCTCCTCCTGCTTTTCGCAGAGCATATACAATGCCACAGCGTGACAGAGTGTCCCTGTCCTCCGCAGGCCCTGCTTTGTTTCACCTCACCAGCTACCTGTGAGATTTCTGTGGGAGCACAAGATACAGAGACTTAGCTGCATTATCAGAAATGAAAACAGTGATGCGTCAGATATTCTACCAGTTTCTGAGCAGACAGGAACAGAATATCTTCTCCGCTCGCAGCAGCAGCATGTTTCCTTGATCCTACAGTGGCAGTGGCAGATGAGAGTACCTCATCCTAAGGGCCTCAACTGCTCGACAAAGAAAATCTAGATTTGTGAGATACATAGCTGTCTTTCAAATGTCAATAACAAGAGAAATGACCATCCCAAGTCCTAATAATTATTTGAGACAACTTCTGCTTGTCTGCAGTGGCGTAAATGAATGCTGCATCAATGCATTCTTGCAGTTCTGACTCTAGGGTTTAACAGTCAGCAACAGCTGTGAGATTTTATAACGAGCATTATTCGCTATTTTCTGTGTTCCTCAAACAGTTATCTCAGTCTAAAGAAATGACAACTGCCTCTGCAAGAAGTTATCGACAGCAGCTAGCCATCTAATTAAGCTTATATTCTTACATTAGCTCTATGAGTTCGTTGAAAATGTGTTCTCTTGCTGACTTTTTAATGTTGACATGATTTCGTGCTAAAAGACGGAGGCTATTGCTGCATGTCCCAGGCAAAAGGATAACACCCTCACAGATAATCTATCTAGACACGGAAATAAAGAAGTGTCATTATATTTGTAATGCAGTGTAGAGCTAGGTACTCCTGGTATGTAAATATGATGAGGAAAAATGTAAGCTTAGGCTGTTATTACACTCCAACATAAATGTCTACTTACCTATACTTTTCAAACTGTATGTTTTCACTTATAAGAGACAACACTCCAAGAAAAAAGTCCAATAAAGAGCAGGTCCACACAATGACACAGGGCTGCTTTGCCATAAAGTGTAACCTAGATAGTTAATGGTGTGTGTAATAGGCCTTGAAGTAAGGATTAGTTGCTACTAGTATAGTAAGCTAGTTAGCCAGACAGGCTTTAATTTACAGCTTATGTTGGAGTATAGAAACAGACTTTTTAATCCATTCCTCACACTTTTGCTGTTATGAAGAAACTGTATTAACCCCTTTGCTTTTATGAAGAAGCTGTGTGTTAACTGTGTCTTATTTGCCAAAACTAAATTTGGGCATCGGGTAACAAATCTTTTCTGCACACAGGAGATGATGAATTATACATTTATAGCTGACATACAACACGGTCTTCCTTACAACAGGGAGAAAACAATAAAGCCAAAAGGAGAAAAATCAGCAACACTGATCTTATGCTACTCTCGCCTTCACAAACACACACACAAGAATAAATGACTTCTGGGATTTCAAAGTCCACAAAAGCTAATTATTGTTCAGTTATCTCTTACAACCATTTAGAGATTGCAATGTGTAAAGCTCGCCACTGAAATAGCTAGAAATGTGCATGTCCCACACACTTCACTTGGCATTCGCAGAATCACTTTGACAGCCCAAGCACTGTTCTCTACAACCATCTCATTACCTCAGTGGTAATTTTAAAGCAATAGTTTGGTTATAATTACCCAGTACTGTTGCAAGGCACATTATCTGAGCCAGTATTAGATGCCTAGCCCCAAGTTAAACTCCCTTGGTTGAGTGATGTTGCAACAACAGCACATTATTTCCGAGGTCTACAGCAAAACTGTCTTTTCTGGGTATCAATAATTTGTCAGGAAACTGTGTTCTGTGACTCCCAAATTATTCCTTTGAAGTGGATTGTGAAGCAGTTGCCTTCTGCCTCCCCTGACAATAACCCTCTCGGTCTCCATCTCTTATTGTCTTGTCCTCCCTCTCGTTCCCCCTCTTCACAGATCATTATGTTAGAATTATTGCTCGCTAGTGCTCTGCTCCACATCTGTCCCTCCATTTAAGTTCGGGTGGCCGACAACAGCCGTGTTTGCAGTCCCTGCGGATGTGGCTGAGCTGGGGCAAAGTGGCTTATGGCTCACTAGTGCCTTTATTATCTATATCCCTTTGGCAGCTCATTATTAGTATATTTAATATGCAATGTAATTACATTATGTAATAAGCTTCAAAATGCAGTACACATGTAAACAGCAACATATCTACATCAGAAGATGACTGGGTAAACAAGTGCAATTATGGTCTGTCTGCATTTTATAAATATTTAATTTTTTTTTTTTTTTAAAGGTTGTGAAATATTCCAAAAACTGTTTCTGACTCAGGCGACAGAGCAAAAGCCAGTTTCTCCCATGAATTACTTGTTGAGGTTTCTTTTAAAATTTTCTCTTTATCGAGGGAAGGACGATTATAAATTATTGACCAATTTAATTAGAATTTTATACACTTTTATTAATTGCACAATTTCAAGCAGCAATTTAATTAATCACTTTATGCATTTGTAAGTGGAGCAGAACCCTTTGGGTTCCTGACACTGTTATATTGTGTTGGACTGCAGCATGACTAGTGAAAAAATAGTTCTGCAAATATTTTTGATTTATTATTTGAGTCACTTTAAAAACCAAAAATGGCAAAATCTGATTCTAGCTTTCAAATGTACGGTAAGGATTTGCTGCTTTCCGTCACCTTGTATGATAATTTACAGAATATCTTTGGGATGTGTTAGTTGAACTAAACAAGCAATCTGAATGTGTCACCGTAGACTCTGGGAAATGGACAGCATTTTACTTATTTTTTAAATCACATATAGATGGATTGAGAAAATTATCGTCACATTAATCAACAATGAATAATAAAGCTGGAACAATAAGTCCTTAGTCCTCTACAATAGTATACAAAATATTTGAGTATTGGATTGTTGTTAAGACAAAACAAGACATGTAAAGAAGTCACCGTGGACTTTGGAAAATTTTCCCTATTTTCTGACATTTGATTGACAAAACGATTAATTCAAAATAATTGCCAACAATTTTGCTGATCAATTAAGTGTGTAAGCTGTTCCACTTAGCTGCTCCCTCTAGAAGCCTGGAGAACTTCCGTTGTATAATCTGGATGCTGCGTTTTTTTGTTGCATTTGTTTTCGGGGTTTGTGTGCTTTTCTTTTTGCATAGTTTTTTATTTGCAGCGCGTTTATGTATTTGGTTGTGTTGTGTATATTTGCAGCGCGTTTATGTATTTGGTTGTGTTGTGTATATTTGCAGTGCGTTTATGTATTTGGTTGTGTTGTGTATATTTGCAGCGCGTTTATGTATTTGGTTGTGTTGTGTATATTTGCAGTGCGTTTATGTATTTGGTTGTGTTGTGTGTATTTGCAGTGCGTTTATGTATTTGGTTGTGTTGTGTGTATTTGCAGTGCGTTTGCTGAATGCTGCTCATGTGTTGTCAAATTAATGAAGTTGTTTTTCTTTTTGCATCGCTTTTTTTTTCGGGGTTTGTGTGCTTTTCTTTTTGCATCGTTTTTTATTTGCAGTGCGTTTATGTATTTGGTTGTGTTGTGTGCATTTGCAGCGCGTTTGCTGAATGCTGCGCATGTGTTGTCAAATTAATGAAGTTGTTTTCTTAATTTGCTTGTGTTTTGTCTATTTGTATGTGTTTTCTTAAGTTGCAGGGCGTTTGCCCCTGTCGGCCACCGTACTAAACTATACAACACAGCGAGCTGGAGTCCCGACACCGGCAAAGGAGAGGAAACTGAAAAGTGGACACAGAGCAGTGAATGCAGAACAGCAGCCTCCCGACTGCAGGCAAGCCCAGACACCAGCAGGCCCAGCTCCAGAGCGCGAATTACATCAGTGGCTGGATGAGTCAGTTTAACACAGCACAAACCCCTCTAGAAGTAGAAAAGACATACACTCATCCAGGTAAGCTTAGTCTCACTCTCATGTTAAATGCAACACACAGGGAAAAGGAGACAGGGGGAGTAGCCTCTGGTAGCTGTTTCTTTGTGTTACGAGCCCAGGTTAGCGTAGCCTTGTAACAGTACATACAGTGGCACTCATAAGTTTATGAACCTATGCTAAAGTTGACTAAAAAGAGGAATAAAAAAAATAATCTTTTGGAAATTGATCTTAATGCCTTAATTAAAAAGATGAGGAAAAATCCAACCTTTAAGGACACCAATTTTCTTTGTGAATGAATAATGTATCGTAAATAAATAAATGTTCTTCCTTAAAATACAGGGGCCATAAGTAAGTACACCCCTATGTTAAATTCCCATAGAGGCAGGCAGATTTTTATTTTTAAAGGCCAATTATTTCATGGATCCAGGATACTATGCATCCTGATAAAGTTCCCTTGGCCTTTGGATTTAAAATAGCCCCACATCATCACATACCCTTCAACTTCATCAGGATGCATATTATCCTGGATACTATGCATCCTGATGAAGAGATGATAAGAGAGATGATTTTATGGAAAGTACCCGATGCCAATTTCTAGGTATGGTGAAGGATATGTGATGATGTGGGGCTATTTTAATATCGGGACTGTTGAATTGTTTAGCTACAGAAGTTTAGTTGATACACTCTTCAATGTACATTTAAGCATCCCATCCCTCTTTCAGTTGCACTTTGACAAAGAAATTCAAAACGACAACAACAAAGAATTACTGGATCGGAAGACATAATTTAATGCACGTGCGGCCGCTACATTGCCTCCTTGCCCTTTGTGGGAGTGGATGAGAGTGAAAGTTAGGGAGAAGTCATTCCAAGGCCTGTGCTGATAAATATTTCAGGGAGAGAACTTTGCCTCGTCTCTCTGCATCAGTTCACAGTGCCCCTATTCCTCTCCACACTCGCACTTACAATACAGACACAAACATAAAAAAAAAACTGTCATGAGGACAACCTGTATTAAAGACCTGAAGTCGACAGGTAACCTTTTTCTGCTGCCCACTGCTGTTACACCAGCTGCAGCAACTTCACACTCCTGAGCTCCAGTTACAGTCAGAGCCGGAGGGAAGACAAAAGGCAGAGTGAGGGGAAAGTGGACAACCAATGAATTTATCCAATGTGTAATGAAGAGACCGTAAGTAATTCAAGACAAAAAAGGAAGGCTTTTGAAATTGACACTTGTTAAAAAGAAACTCAGTAGGACAGCTACTAACTTCTTCAGATTAAAATAAACTCAAATACACTCAAAGTACAAGGGCTGCAACTATAGTTTTTTTCATTATCGATAATTTTTCTTTAATTATTTGGTCTCTAAAATGTCAGAAAACAGAAACATGTCCATCATAGGTTCCCAGAGTTCAACATGCAGTCCAAAACACAGATTCCAACTCCGCAAATGTGAATATTTGGTGGTTTCCTTAGTTGTCTGCATTTTGGCCAAAACAATGATGCTGATAGCTGATTACTCTGTCGTTAATCACTTCAGCTCTACAGCTCACAATTAAATCAAAACAGAGAAATGCAGCAAATCCTCACATTTTAAGAAGTTGCAGCACATGTCTAGCATGTTTGCTTGATAAACATCACGATTAGTGATTATTAAAACTGTTGATTATATTCTGTTTATCGATTGAAAGTTTTAGCACTATAATGATGTCAAGTGGAAGTCAACGTAATCACATCATCATAATTTGTATATAAAAAAAATGTTTGAAGAAAAGGGGAAGAATTTCTCTGAACAGAACACAATTTTGTCTCATCTTTTATGAAAGCCACGATCATTTATGTGGTCATTAAATAACAAACTACAAAGCAGTTGGAAAAAGTTATTAGTCAAATGATTTCTTAAAGAAGAGTGAATCTGAGTTGTTATTATATTTTCAAATAGAGTCAGGTGCTATGGGACTGCTCAAATACTGTACAAATAAGTCACTTAGAGTAAGTCTGTTTAATGTCCCGTTTTGTTTTTTGGGTGACAAAATAACAGTAAGAGCAACACAAATCAGTCCAAGGTGAGGCCTTTAAATACCCTGTTTCGTCTGACCAACTGTCTAAATTCAAAGATATTCAATTTAAAATTATATAAAAACAGGAAAAGCAGCAAATCCTCACATTATAAGAAGGAGCCAGAGAATGTTTTTGCATTTCTGGTTGGAAAATTACTTTAGCAAATAATGAAATAAAAAATAAAATAACAATTTATCAACTAATCGTTTCAACTCAGCACATTTCCACGAGTGACATTTAGTTGATCTCAAGCTCTACTGCTGCCAAACTTACTCAAAAATGTGGAGTCCAAGGGATGACAAAGAAGGGCAGAGAAAAGAAAGATTGAGGTTGAAATGGAGAGACACAGGTGCTGCTGAGTCATTTTGACCCGTACGGCGGAGGTCATATCAGCGAGTCACTATGGCTGAGTGAGTCCTCTGTCACTCGACATGCAGACGAGGAAGATGTTGCAACCTCTTAAACTGACTTGATAGGGATTTCCTCTGCTGCCTGATGGAGTTGACACTTTTCTACCTCTGTGCCATTTCTGTAAGGGCACTTTACGCCAAGCGTCAGTCTACATCACCCCCAACCTTTTTAACGTGTCCGAGACCATTGCTTGATAATTGACAAAAATGTGGTAGGCCTAGGCCAAGGCCAATGTGACAACTGAGAAAGTCTACCACAAATCCTAAATAGGCTATCTGGGGTGAAATGGCAAGCAAGAACAACTGAATATCACAAATTACAGCTATTTCCCCTGAAACCCCGCGTTGAATTCTACATTTCGCATTCATTGAAAAGCAAAAGAACATGCCAATACTCTGATATTCATAGACTATTATAGAAGATATGCATTCAGCTGACAAGCGACTACATTTAGCGTGGTGTTTGTGATTTCTGTCTGACACAGCAGAGGACATCCAGCTGGCATCTAAAGCTTGGCCTTATAGCCGTGAGCTTTTCTAAATTCAGAATAATGGAAATCTGAAACTAATCCACAAAACAGGAAAAAGATGCCGCCCTCTCTTGCCTTGGACCAAAAAGGTGGCCTGGGTGCATTTGTCATTTGTATCTTGTAACTCTGGAAAAATATTTTTCTTTTTGTTTCGTTGTTGCTGCCATCAATTTTAACTTAACCACAGATAAGCTTTATAACAAGCAGTCACTGTCTGGCACAGCTTCAAAACAAACTTCAAAAACAGCTAAATAAACTATTCATTGATTTTCTTATGTAATTTAAAACTCAATGAATATGTCCTCGTCCTCAGTTTCTAAGCATTGTAAAAACATTAGTAACCCTAATGCTAAGTTCACTGCCAAAATATTATCCCATCGTAAAAAATATAAATGAGCGATAGTGGACGAGGAGCCAGGCAAGGTCTCTCCTTTTAAAAAGACAGTTACATACACTGTCTGCATGCCTGAAGAAATATATTCAAAAAGTCTTTGTTCAAGGATGTATGAACTCTCAGTGTTCCACTTATTCAGCGCAATGAAGTGCGAGTTATGTTCTGTGCTGGCTCATGCAGGGAGTCATTTGCTTCTCGCCGCGTTATGTGTTGGCCTCCAGGGAGGCAGAGTTTCATTACAGCCGAAGCCCAGTTTAGCATGTTTGGAATGGCCCTGGTAGATCACGGTCCAATCCTTTGTTTTGCAGGTAGGAGCTGCAGTGTTTGCCCCTGCCAGGTAATGAAGGTAGCTTTGATAAAGCTAGACCTTGTCGCTTTTCATGAGCCATATGTGTGAAACCCCTTTCATTTTGAGAACCTTCTGATTTTCTACCGTCTGTTTTTGTATCCCTTTATTACTTTATCTCCTCCCCCATGTCTGCAACTTATCAGATATAAATGTTTTTAGTACAGACGATTTATGAGTAAATGTCAAATGTGACTCAGGTACTGCAGCAACCCAGAAAAAAGTAGTTTATCTATATACTGTACAATTCTGTGAGATATTTTGTCCATCAATTACCTTCAGGATACGTGCATTTAAAGCATCAACACTTTGCAAATAAGACCAAAAGCCCAAGCTGGTGCCAGTCATTAATGTAAAGCCCAATAATTTGTGATAACAGAATCATGGAAGGAATCGCAAAATTAAGAATTTAAAAACGCTATAAGACAGATTCCATAGGGCCCTACATTAAGTCAGTGCTAAAAGCTAACTGGAGATTTGAAAATATTACGTGTATGTTTCCAACCGAGCGGCCCTGCTGTAACTGTAGTTTTAAAAACCGTCTTAAATTGCATAAAAAAAATAATTCCCAGTGGCTTTGGCCTGGTGGGGGCAACTTAGGCCCATTGGGCCACAAGTCTTGTAATACACTGGGGGAAACACTGAAAAGATGATATACCTTCCCAGCAAAGCTATTCTTTAACCAATACCCTGAGAATCTGTATCACGTCTCCTGTCAAACAGCATACTGATGAAACTGAAAAATGGAAACATGCTTGACAGATGTGTACTGGCAAGAAAACACTCTGTGATTGTGTCTGTCCATCACACAACACTTTGTTTCCTGGTCTCACTCGGGAGACTATGGGAACGCTATAGAGTCAGTGTCGGAGTGTGTTAGTGTGTGCCGGGGCTGACGCGACTGTGTCCTAAATATTAGACAAGTCCATTATGTGTTGTGAGATAGAAAAGGATTGTGCAATGAAATCTCAGACAGGGAGGGAGAGGAGGGTGTATATCACAAAATGTCTTAGCGCATCACACAAAGGTTTCAGATTTTTTAGAGTGCCCTCCCTTTTTGGGCAGATGCTCCTCTGTGAGCCTTGAGGCTGGAGATAAACCACCTACACTCATTTTGAGCAATGGGCCAAGTCTCCGCAGAGCTTTAAGTAAAGATTTACAACGAGCCCCCAGTTGTTTGAGGGTCTCTCAGGTAACAGATGGGTTTCCAGACCCCACTTAGCCAGACACAGGGAGTTGATCCATGCAGGAGAGGAAAGGCCCCACGGAGGTGATGGAGATACCTGCCACTGCAGCAGCACTGGCTGATCTGTTACTGACAAATACTTTCCCTGGGACATGAATCTCCTCCTGATCCCTCCAACCGAGCAGGGCAGACGAAGAGAGAAAGACAGAGGGGGATAGTCAAAAAAGGATTTAACATGCAGAAAAAGTAAACAGTTTGAAGACATGTCCTGCTTTATCCAAAGTTTCAAGGTCAGATTTATCTCTTCAGTGTAATTTGGATGAAAAGACTTGCATGGAAAAAAGCTCAACATGAATGTGATCTTGTTTTCTTACAGATACAACATGCAGTATGTGGCTTCCTGGCATTCAATGTTCATTCAATGTAATGCTGCCTTTTGGAGAGATGTTTTTCCATCAGGCTGGCTCTCTTATCAAGTGGATTGGAAATAGTTTCTTTTTTTATTTCTGTCTTTTCTTGTTTACTGGTTGTCGTTTCGCATTCACATATGTGGATGTCAAAATGAAATCAAAGAAAGGCTCTTTTTAAAAAGCTAAATTCAAAAGTAAGGCCAGATAGATATATAAGTGGGGGCTTTGTCTTTAACCCTGCATGCACATATCTAATCTATCTATCTATCTATCTATCTATTCCTCTACCTCGTTTCAGTTGAAGATTATCAACAGTAGAGAGACTAATTCAGTGTTCAGCGGGGCTAGCTGGGCCACTGCCTCAGAAGAAGCATATTGAGTCATTTTTGTTGTTCAGCCTGTGTTCAGCAAGTTTTTTCCCCATCTGCTCTGCCACTGGCTGAGTGCACATCTAATTAAAAGCAAAAAGGCTCTTGTGAAAAGGAAATGTTTCTTTGTGTTAAAGCTGATGGATCAATCCTTCACATTGTGCACAGTTTTAAAGCAACTTCTCAGTAAGTAGGATCAAGTTGACGTATTTCTTTTTAAAGTTCCAACAGATACGACAAACACTCTATATGTTTGACAGCAACACCTAATCTTTGTCAGCGATGGAGTCTGCTGACATCTCCCTGTCGAGACTGATACATAGTATATTGACAATCGATGAACAGAGACTTACAGACAGTTTTTCTCTCACTTTACTGCTGGTTATGTTCACGGTTTTACTTCAAAATGTGGATTTCAAGGTCTTAAAATTGTTTCAAATTGTTCTTTTCATGTTTTCGTCCGCTGGCCAGAAAATATGTTCAAGGCTAGCTTAAATAATAGAAAGTGGCAATAAAAGCATCTAATGCCTTCATTATTTAATAAAAAAAAAAAACACTAGCCCCATCATATCACTTAACAGTTTATCCCTCTCACATTGTTGCTAATACAATGAGTCATTTAATCGATTAGTTGGTGGACAGTAACAACAGACAGGGAAGAAGCAAAACATTCATGGGTCAGCTGCTTAATACCTTTTGGTTTGGGGCTGACAATTTGAAAATGTCACCTCAGGCTCTAGGAAGTTGTGAAAAAATTCCCCCTCACAACGTCCTGACGTTTTAACGACTCAACAATGAATCAAATAAAACAAACAACAGTTAGATGAATCGATGATGAAAATCAATGGTTACTGACATGGTTTCTTTGATTTTTAAGCATCAAGACCCATATGCTGAAAAAATACTAGACTAAAAAGAGAAAAATAATTGGTCATTCCTTCACAATGTCCACATTTTGAAACAATACCCAAATTAAATAAAACCATGTTCCTCATCATCACTGAATAAAACACCTCAAGTGACAGGTACTGATAATGGGGACAAAACAATTAAAGGTTGATAACAAAATGACATAACGATTCAACAAGTCTTCCAAATTAAACAACCCAAATCTTTATCATTACTAGTTAAGCAGTTGTACATTTTGTATTGCCAACTTGTATATATTTTAAATATTTGTTCTTGTATTCTATCCTATTATTATTTCATGTATATTGTATGTATGTATATTGTATCCTAGTATTTCATGTATATTCTGTGCTGTGTGACTGATATTTTTTTAACAAATGTAGTTTTTGGGCTTTTGGTGAAACTACTGATTGTTTTTCTTATACAAGACTAAGAGTCTACAACCATGCTAGCAGCTTTGAGAGGCTGTACATGAACATAGCGGTGCTGGGAGCTAAATACTAATGTCAGCATGGTAACAAGCTTACAATGGCAATGCTAGTTTAGCTAAAAATACTAAATACAGTCAGAAAATCAGGATCTGGCACAACAGCACTGCAATTTCAGTCACTTTTGCCAATGCCGGCATCAGTGTGACCCAAATGTGACTGTAAGGAAGAAACCAAGTGCAGAGACATCACCTCTACAGCACAAAGCACACTGTGTCGCAGTCATGCAATAACCAGAACACATTTCATTCCAGTACTTCTCTTAACAAAGACTAAAGTGAACATGAACGTCATATTTTTTCATCTTAAAATGGATAATAAACTAAACCACTCATAAAGTAGTACTGGAGGACTCATGCTCCATAGACTCCCAGACTGTTTGATCCACACAGACAGACAGCAGCTTCATATAACTGAGACTTATTTCAGGTCACTTAATGTCAAAACATCTAAAAAGAACATTAGGAACAGCCTCCCTCACAAAAAAAATGAATTTACCATACAAAGAAAAACTGTGAAGCCATTCTGTGTATAGCCAAGAATAAGGCACTCATTTCTTCGTAAACTAATTATTCAAGGCTTCAGGCCCTTAACATTAGAAAGCCGGCCAACTGTGCTCTGCATTCCAAATGCACTGAAAATCTATGATACGGGGAGGATTTTGAATCTCCCTAAAATTAAATCATGTCATTCTGGCAAACAATGTTATGCTGTATTAAAGTATGCAATGGATTGATGACTCATTTAATTACTTTTTTCACTGTATGTGCTCAAGACTGTTACAGTACTACATTGATAATGTGGACTATGCTTTTCTTTAAGCTAGCCTTCATAGATGTGCTTATGCTGTCTGTCTTTTTGTGTTTTTCTCTTCATGTTGTTAGTATCTGGATGTCTAATCTGAGCCTGTGTGCGCTTCACAGTCTGTGGGTGTCTGTGTGGGCAGGTTTAGTTTCATTATCCTCGAAATAGAGAAGACAAGTTTAGGTTCATAAATGCATGTTTGAAGCTTGAGATTGAGATATGCAAGACATCACAGGCCAACAATTTACAGCTCTGTCAATTAGCCCTTACCTATATTGTGTTTATCTGCAGTGACTGCATGTTGAACACGTCTGGGTAGTAAGTCCTGTGTGCGTGCTGTAAAATCTGATCAGTGCTGAGGAAGAGATGGATATCCATCAGAGGTTGGTGTTGATAAATTAGCAATAAAATGTCTATTGAGATGATCAGGCCGACCATTTAAACCAGCATTACCCACAGAAGATCTTTATCGTGAAGTAGACGCTCTGAGAATGTGCACAGAATATTGCCTCTTTGGATGGCATAGTGTCGGTTTAACCCCGGATGTCGACACCGATGCACTCAAACCTACAATGTGTGTGTTTAATCATTAAGCTTTCTGACATGCTCTTTGCAACTAAAGGGCCACCAAGGTTGTTTTGCTTGCCTGCTCTCTTTTTATTTTGTGTTTCTTTGTACCTGCCTATTTTTATTCACTCTAAAAATGGAGGAGATCTTGACACAAGAGTTGAAAATTTTGTCACATTTACAACAAAAAGAAAAAGAAAAAAAAGGGATAGAGCACACTATTTAGCAAGAAAATGATGTGGTATTGCCAATTAAGTTCAAACTGAGGTTTTAAGAAATGCTATAAAGACCGTAGAGGTCATTTTTGTTGAACGAAGTTAGGGTTTTGTCCTTTTTATATCAAATAGGCTTTGGTTTCATCCACCATGAGTTGCTGTGTTATGATGCAGAAATGGGTGTAAAAATGTGTCTTGCATCTTGTAGAACAGAGGCAACGCAATGCCATTTAAGACTCTTTTTCTATCAAGCATCTGTTGCAGACAGGAAGGTTTTAGGAGTGTCCCTGACTTTGTCAGACTTCATTTTGTGCAGACAGTCCTCCAGCCATCTGTTTTTCTTTTATCCACATCCTTCCTGAGAGGAACAGTCTAATATACAGGAGAACTTACTTACTGTTTATATTCAGTGTTATTTTGGTACTTCCAGCATTAGATAATATGTTCCCCAATCTCCTTCTCTCCTTATTTCTTGTCAGTTTGTTGCCGTCTTTTATCTACTAAATGCAAAACTGCCCCAAATTTGAAAAAGGAAATAAACAATGCCATAGTTTCTATCCAGGTCTTAAAACTGTTCTCTAAAACAATTTAAAACTGCAGAAACAGATAAACCTGGGATTGTATCTAGGTACAGGGCCTAGTCTTCACACAGAACTAAATATCACACCATCAACATACACAAGGACATCCATTTATTGACATTTTGCAAAGCTAACAAATACCCTTGATAGCACGCACTCTGAAATGCTAGACGGGTGATCTTTAGGTCATTAAAAAGGGATAACCACTGTATAGTTCAAACTGATCAGGACAGCTATGAATAGCAATGAGTGTCTGTGTGTGAATTAAAGCATCAAAGTGAGGGGGTCTAGTCCTAGAGGAGGTAGAAGTCAGACAGCTGTCAGGGGATCCAATTATGTTCATGTTCCTCGGCCACCACAGCGCACACTCCACTGTTGTGCATTCCCCTAAACCTTCCCTCAACACTCAAGTTAAGCCATCTCACCTGCAGCCTTTTGTGAATATTTGAAAGTATTGCCGGAGGAAGAGAACGCAGCTGGCGTTTCTCCTTCAAGAGAAGTGGCCTGGAGCCCTCGGGCCAGAAAGACTTAACACAAGTCAAATACACAAAAGGCCCTCTGTGCCTTTGTCACTGCTTAACTGTTTAAGAAACTCCCCTCCATGTTGTCACAGCAAGTTCAAGATTTTTATTGACAGTGACAGAAAGGCGGATGAAAAGCATGACCTAAAAATACAAACACATCCTAAATTAAAAGATCAGCTGGCACAAGCATCAGGTATGTTTTTTATCCTTCTCTCTGGGATGGAGCACGTTAATCAACAATGACAACTCAGTGGAGTAGACGTGAAGACTGAAGTACTATGACACTTTGTTTTACCCTATGAGCTCCACCAAGTGTTCAGAAAAGATGTTCAAGCAGGCCTAAAAATCCAAACAATAGAGATTTATTGTAAAAGCATTCAAGTTAACTGTTATCTCCCCACACATACTGAGGTCAGAAAGAGTGGCCTGCAACCAACAAGGAGAGTTCATGAGGAACACAGGAACCTGTGACATACCGCAGTACATATATGTATACAGACAACATGCTTTATTATTGCGCTAACCCTGTCAGAACTGACTGAGATGAAAACCGACTGAGATGCAAAGTACCAGCTGTCAGCTTTGGCCTCAGCAAAGACGTTCTGCAACACAATCAAGTGCACTATGAAAGTACTCATTAAGTCATACCTAGTCCCTACATTAACCCTGCTACAACACGCCAGGGAATAAAATCACAATAGTGTACAACTGCCATTAACAGTGTCCTGTTTACCTTTTATGCACCGCTCGCCACTACAGGCACACTGTTCACATTCATAGGAACTTTCACAACGTTTTAAAGCACTCATGTCAAAGTAGTGCAGCACATACTGTACTTTTTGCCACTCAACATGACAGTCATGTTTGCATGAGTTTTTAAAATGCTTTTAAAAAGCAGCTGAAGACACACTTGCTTCAACTCGCTTTTGTCTCATGTTTGAAATTTTGGGTTTTTAGTCTTTTAATCTTTTACCTTCATTGTTATTGTATTTGTTTTTGCTTGTTTATTTTCTGTTTTGAATCCTACTGTATTTTAACAAATGTTTATTGTGTGAAGCACTTTGTGCCTGTCTGTAAAAGGTGCTATATCAAATAAATTCTTCTTATTATTATATTATTATTATTATGATACAAGCCTTCCATGACCGCGCACATTGAGCTGTGTGCATAACAATATATTTATTTACTTATTTATTGAATATGTATCTCTAAAGCCAATTTACATAATTGTGTTCTACCTGGTTTGCAGTGAGCCCCCCAGACAACAATCTAAGCGAGGGGTAGGCTAAATATGCCTTAAAACAAATTCAGCTCATAAAACCCATAATACTCAAATCTTGAATTCTTATATTTCACATCAAGGAGCCTAAATTAACAACATGAAGCAAGAAAAAAGCATATGCCAAACAACAGCCAAGGAAGAATTCAGCCAATAAGAAGTTTAAATTAACATGTAATTTCAACACAAACATTCCACATGTGTATCCAGCAGCAAAATAACGGAAATTGGCAGCCAGCTGAAGCCAAGACATCATCAAGCAGAGCGAAACAACAGCCAGCAGCCTCACAGCAGCACACAACAGCGCCAACAACACATCACAATATGCAGGTTAGCACCATCAGCAGAAACTTACCTTAAGAAATGAAGCAGTGATTTCAGAGTCTGCCGATTTCCGGTTTGGAGTTCCTTTGAGGCCGAAGCTGGTATGATTAAAGACTAGCCAACAAATGCAGCACCAACATCATAATTTGTCCACAAAAGTCTCCTAAAAACAGGTGTTGGCAGGTTAGCTTGTTTATGTTTATGAATTGTAGCAGCAGGTGTCTGCAGCAATGTTAACAGCATAGTTAGCTAAATGAGCAGAGCAGCAGAGTAAAAAAAAATTGGAGAACAAATGGATTAAACAGGCCGCCATTTTTAAAAGGGTTTGATTCTTGCCAGAGGAGTAGCTCAGGTACAATCACGATGCCTGGGTAGCTGACCTGGTAGAGCATATATAAAGATGTACTCCTCAACGCAGCAGCCGCGGGTTTGACTCCGACCTTTGCTGCATGTCATTCCCCCTTTCTCCCCCCTTTCATGTCTTCATCTGTCCTATGAAAATAAAGGCCTAAAATGCCCAACAGAGAATCTTTAAAATGTCCATTATGTTGCTGCTTTGCTCTCTCTCTCTCTCTCTCTCTCTCTCTCTCTCTATTCCTCTTACTGTCTGTGGGTTATGTTGGGTTGAGTAACTAATACAGATCTCATTAGATATCTCAAAAGGATTTTCAATCCATTTAACTAGCCTCCATTTTACCTAGCATCTATTTAACTTCTTTAAAGTCTAGTGGAGGCTTGAATAAGTCTAAATTTGAGGGGAATTTGTATAAATTATGCACAAGAAAACAAAACAAAAACATCTACAATATATCTATTTTATTAAATGATGTAGTCATACAAAGCTTTGATGAAGAGCTGGAACATGCAGAATATAAATGTGTGGAAAATAATGATCTTTGAGGTAAAATAAAAAGGGAAACTGAAAGCTAAGGGGTTTAATACCCTGCTGTTAGAAGTACTGATTATATTAATTTGTTTAATTGAAGAGCACCAATTGTATAATTTTAAATTTTGTTATTTCACAAAAGAATGTGCACTTTCCTCAATGCCTGTGTTCTCTTAGCAACCTGCAGCACACTACAAAGTGAAAATCTGCAACATATATTTGACAGTTCATGATAAAAGAGCCTGGCTTCCTTTCAAAAGAAAACCTTTTGCACTCCATCTACCACTTCTCTATGTTAATGACAGTGTCACACTACTCCTTGCGCTTGGCAGGCTGTTATCCACTCATCGTCTCTGAAGCGTGTAACCTCATTAGTAAGTGGACTATATGCAAGGTGTACAGAGGCGGCATAGTTTGTAATGAATAGAGATGAGTTATGCTACTTAGTTTCGTTTATTTGACAAGAAGGTAAATGCCCTTTGCTTTAGGTCCTAAAAGAAGCCTTTAAGAGGCCTGAACATTGCTTACATTTCCATTAAAAGTGCCCCTGTGATGCTAACGCTAGGGCTTTGTGACTGCCTTTGAAGTTTGTTGAATTTAGAAGAAAAAAAGGGTGATTATTATTCTAAACAATAACAAAACAGACAAAACCACATTAGTTTCACAATCATACTTTATTTCCACAGAAATTCACCCAGTAGACAGTGTAAACAAGGAAAAGCATGAGGTTTCTCTTTCATTTTGAACTGAGGTCCGCAGCTTTATGTTTGTGTGTAAGCATTGGCGAAGGTCTATGATTCAGAAGAATGAATAGCATTGACTTTCAAAGTAGTACCTACCACCATAGGATCAGGGGTTTCACCTGTGGCCTCTCATTGATAGCCCAGCCCCATCTTCTGCTCGGAAGTTTAACATTTTTCTGTTGACCTAAAGTTAAAGCTATAGTGCGTAGTTTCGGTCTCCCCCATGAGGAATTCTAAGTAATGACAACAACACTGTCGCGTCCACATGATACAGCCTTCCGTGATCGGGCATGCGCCCCCACCCCTCCTCCACGCAGTTGCTAGTATGCAAAGAGGACACGGAGGATTAAAAAAACATGATGGACATGATGGAAGAGGTAATTATCTTTACTCGAGCATCTGCGCGGGAAAGTCACCGGATGACACAATCTTCTTCCATACTGAGAAATACAGAGAGAGTTGTGTGGAGCTGATAGTGTTAATTAGCTTTGTATCCACTCATTTGGCAATGGCTTGAATGTAACGGACGTTCATTAATATCAAAAAGTTACGCACTAAAGCTTTAAGCATTTAGTGTAAACACGTCTGGAGATTATTGGTCTAACATGCAAGCAATTGTGATGGAAACAACATATTAAAGAAACATGGTAAAAGGTGACAAAGCTCCATTTGCTTCAGTACTAACAGAAGATTAGCTGAAACACCCTTATCAGATTTTTTGGTTCAACCTTTATTGCTGTCTCACATGGCTTCCTAGAAAAATACGATTACATTTGCAAAGTGAGAAACACTGGGGAAAAAAGAAAGAATATAAGAATCAAAAGGTACTATAAAACCAAGTAGCTTCTAAATCCAGTTTAATGTTCATTCAGCATGTAATTCAACTAATGTCATTTAAAGTGCTCGGATCAGAATTTTCAAAAAGTTTAATTTGCTTTTCTTTCATTTGCATAAAAGGTAGCTAAAATACATAGTGTAGCGTTCCCTCATGTTTTTGCTTCAAACAATATCGCACAGTATACTGGTGATAGTGTTCAACATCTGAAAGCAGCTGATACTGGAGATTATGAAGTAATAAATACCGTGACCTTGCATATTATGGGAAAAAAATATGAACAGCTACACTACGGTATGTGCTTTATCTGCACACTTTTAAATTTAGCTATGTTGAAAATGATAACTGTAACACTTGAGTGGCGGATTTCAACCTACTGTAAAAGGACATCAATGGGCTGTACCGTGTCGTTCGCTGCTTGGACAACAAATATACTAAACCACAAGTCAAAAATTAGACTTAAATATTTAGTAGAGTTATCTCAAAAATAGAGAAAGGCATATTTGCAAGTTTAAGCTTTACTTTAAAACCATCATCAGGAGCAGATAGAGGTGGCTAGGAAACAACTACTCCTTCTGGTGGTTTTAAACCAGCATTAACAGATTTTTTTCACCACTTGGAAGCAGCTAATGGCAAATGTGTTAGCAAACAGTAGCTACAGTTAATTCCGCAGATATGTAGCATTCATTTGGAGTCATGATACACATTGATGTGAGTGAACCAAAACATTAAAGTCGTGGGCTGTAAAAAATAAAACAACAAGCTAAAAGGCTGTAAAACGCTCCGTAGAGCTGAGGGGAACTGCTGAGTTACAGTAGGTGATGATTATCTGGGTTTGTCACTGTTTGTGTTTTGTTTTTTGCGGTTGTTTTCTACTATGTTGTAAATATTAGTAGACTTCCTAGTTACAAGTCAAGTAATGTGTCAGCCGCTGTGCATCTTCATTGTATTGCATGAAAACATCTTTAGAGATAGATGATTGCCGACATGTAGTCCTGTGCCATTCAGAGTAATAATATGTAACAACCTGGCCCCTTTTCCTGTTGTGTAATGCAGCCTAATAATTTGTGAGTCTTATGGGAAAAAAAGTGAACCAAGATCCTGCATTAGAATTGATCCGAGTTGCTACAGGGAACCCAGTTGTGGTTTTGTTATAGCATAGCTAGCAAGACTGATTGGCTTGACTGCTAAACTGAGCAGGGATATTGATTTGGAGATAGGGAATACAGCACAGGGAGAGAAGGATGTCACTGACCTGCTTTCCCTGGCATGGGTTTGCCTTTGGCCTGTGGGCAAACACATCTCCCCCTCCCTCCCTCCCTCACTCTCACACTCACACACACACACACACACACACACACACACACACACTTCCAAAAGAGAAACACTGGCAGCCAGAGGTGTCTGGAGATGTACAAATACACACACACAGGCACACAAACACATACAGCAGGCAACATTGATTTCCTGTTTGGGATTACTAAGCAGTGAGTGCCACAGCTGAGGCTATTCTCTGGACCACAGTGCACACAAACAGACATGCTATGTATTTTGTGTCCCTCTCCTCTCTTATATACACCTTCACGAGATTTTATGACAAACATTCACAAGCAGAAAAGTCTGCCAGAAATGGCTTCTCCTGATCATAGCGCCTTCACTATTTCATCTCTACATCTATTATTCTTTGCTTTAAACTCCTCTTTCTTATCCTGTGTATGCATCTTTCTGTCTCTGTTTTCATTCAAATAAATGGGTTTTTCTTGGCTTCCCATAGCAGTGTTGACTGCTTGGCTGGTTTGGCACAATGCTGAAATGTCCAACAGGTAAACATTTGTTATCAGCCACATGGATCCACATTTCCAGCCTCTACCCATTTCCAGGGTAATCTAGGGACCACCTTTTCTTGTCTACACTGGACAGATGGATTAATGTGTACTTGGAGAGCTTGCCCATTTTGTGAGAGCTACCAAAACAACACAAACACTTTTGTAAGCACTTTACTGTAGAATTCAAAGTGTGTATGTAGATACACTTGTTTGGCTACTGGGAAGTGTAAACTGATGGGCCCTATCTTACACCCAGCGCAATTGACTTTGTACAGCGACGCATGTATCATTCCTATTTTGCACCCGACGCACAGCAGACTTTTCCCTCCACAGACTCACGTCGGTAAATTAGGGAATGAACTTGCGCTCCCGATGGGGCCCGATGTGTGTGTGTGTTCCCTCTGCGTTTCATGTCTCTTTGAGTTTTGTCAGAGCTCCTGTGCATGTAACTTGTGTGTCCGGATGTCTATGTGTGTGATGTGTCTATGTGTTTCTCTCTCTCCCTGTCTCATTCTGTCTATGTAGGGTGCATTATTGGATGCAGTAGACCGGACAGTGCCAGAGGCATACACCAAGCGGTCACGCGGCGTGACAGAGAAGAGAGCAGAGTTGCTGTCAGAAGGCCTTTTTAACACACTGCTGCTCTCCGTTTGGGGACATTTCGGAAGTGTTTGACTGCAAAAGGGCTCCGCAAAGGAGAGATAAACACAATTCTGAAAAACTCCCACAGAAACACCACTAAAGCCCCAAAGGCTCCCTACCTGAAAATACCACACTAATACCTTTGATGTTCCCAAAGTGATGTGCAAGAGAGCAAGAGGAGGAGACAGGGGGAAAAACGACAACAGCTCAGACACTCAAAAACACACACACACACACACACACACACACACACACACACACACACACACACACACACAAGGCAGCAGCTTCATGCCTCTAATGAGTGCCTGTTAGCTGATGTTTCCATGTGTGGGTCATTGAGACAGTTAAAGGAAGTCAGTGTGCATTGCAAAAATGTCCTTCTTAACAAGTTATTGCCTCCCAAATTCTTCTTTTTCTAAATGTCATTTTTATTAACCTGAGTTTGACTTAAATTTTTCTTATATTAAATTATGTCTTTCAAATGAGGATTTTTTTTTTCACAAAAAAAGTGTGCATTTGCACTAGAAACAAGGGACATTACTAGCACGTTTTATGTTGTGTTTGTCTTACAGTAAGGATTACCAGATAATAAATAAGCTTTGTTACATGCTGTCTCCTCTCTCTCATCATACATCCTGTTACTCTTCACTGTTTTCTATCTACAAATGCACGAAGTAGCCCTGAAATAAAAGACACTTTTAGTGTGTGTGTGTGTGCGTGTGCATTGTACCTGAACACACTTAAGTGTGTGAGTGCTTTATTACACTGCTCTTTTCCGCTACGGTATAAACCTAATTCCTCACTTGCACACTGTTTCTCTCAATAATATCTCCACCACCATCATGGTATTATTTTTATGAGCCTATAATTACGTCTGAGTTGCATTTACACAGAAGGTCTGAGACCCCTTTTGCTAATATGTGCAGGTTCAAAGGTTCACTCAGGATGTAACTAAAAACATGTATGCACCTCACCTCTATGTATCTCATCTCTCACTTACACACACACACACACACACACACACACACACACACACACACACACACACACACACACACACACACACACACACACACACTTTCATTCTGGGAGTGACAGCTGCAGAGAACTTTGACGAATTAGTTTTTCAGTCTAGCCCCCCCCCCCCCATTCCATTTCTGTTTTTTTTTTTTATTTCTCACCTCTTGTTTTTGCCTCCATCTTCCCCTTGGCCTTCTATTACAATGTGTCCGAGGGCACAGCTGTGTGAGGACAAGACTTTTAAACTTAGCCAGCGGACATAACAAAACCAAACTAAAGCTGACTTCTCCGAATGTTAACACCTTTTTTGCATCAGCGGCATTCACGTAGACTGGGTAAACCCAGCCCGATCTGCCAGCGATTTGATTTTGCCCTGCAGCTCAGGCTGGAAACCTGTACGTTTATCTATCCTGCTTCCGTTACAAATTTGCGGGAACCAATCACAAACTGGCTTATCCACCTGGCGCGCTAGTGGTGGGTTTAACACGATGACGATAGAGAAGCGACCAAGCAGCTTCTTGTTTACATTCAACAAGCCAACCACCGAAGCGCAGCACTCCATGGCAGCAACCCGTGGATGCCGCTGTCGCTGCTACGTCACCCGGATCATTGGTCTGATTGGTTGAAGGACTAGCCAATTGCGTACAGAGTCATTTGAACTATGTCTGTTGATCACGGCTCTTGTGCAGAGAAAATACAGAGCAGACTCCCCAGACTAATGTTCAATCTTAAAAGATTGAGCTTGGTCTGGTGATAGCCAGACTATCATGCATGTGCATGGCTTGCAAACTTCCATAAAATTCCCTCAATCCCAAAACTGTTATACTGTATACCACTATGGATTGCTGTGAAGATAAGATCCTGCTAGATACTATATTTCAATCAGTTAGTCAGGCTGGAGTTGTAGATGCTAATATAGAAACAATACAGCAGTCACAATACCGATGTCAACGACACAGGCAGTCCCTGAATAATCTATATGGGTTAATCAGCTCAGTGTATGTTCCTCTGACACTCAAAAGGTGAAACAATCACACAGCTATTATGGCTGAGGAGAGAAGGGGATGAATATAAATGTCAAAGTGATTCCAGTTTTAAGTTTTGATGGCTGTGTTTATGCTCTTCAGGGAATCTTTGGCTTGGGGAGGCAGGAGCGACTCAAAGGGATCAGGATCTTGGCTGACCCAGGGCCTTTGAGTGTCCTCTGATCGGGCTCCTCCAGGCTGGAGTTGGAGCACCGTGGAAACCTGCAAGGCTCTGATGCTCTGCGAGGCTGAAGCAGTGAAGCGCGACATAGACTTGAAGCCTGAACCTGGGGTCCAGCATTAAAGCAGGGAAGGCCTCTAGATGGAGGGGGCAGCTGCTTGATCTGGTTAGCCAGAGGCCCTAAGGAACACCCAGTCTTCAGAGAGGCAAAGCCACCAGTGCCCCCTGGCTTGAGTGAAGGGAGAGACACATGCTTGTGTAGGCGAGGAGGCTGCAGCATGCGAGGGCTAGTCAAACCAGGAGATTTAGCAGTGACAGAGCTCTGCCATATCACAGCAGGGGCTCTTCGTTCATGCTCTGCTGCAGACTGAGCTGCTGATGCTGGACTGTCTCTGGCAATTACCCCCTGCAGAGCCCCAAAGCCTGGCCGGTGCAGGTTGGTGCTGAGGAGATGACTCATCTCATCGGGGTGTGCTGGCCCAGACACATCTGCCATAAGGTCTTCAAGAGGACGGTCAGCATCTATTTGCACTCCTTCCTCTGATCTACTCCTTGTGAGGTCATTGTGGCCCTCTGTGGGGGGAGTTTTTACTAGTCTTCCCTGGTGGAGGTGCTCGTTGAGGCAGGGGTTGAAAGGCTGTAGTATTTGAGGCTGCAGAAAAGAGGAAAGACATATCAATATATTATTTTAAATGGGTATAAAATAGTCATGGAACAGTCAGTGTAATGAGGTACAATTCAGAGTTATTTTTACCACGCTCCAGAAATGGCTGGATTTAAAAATTCTCCAGGCATTTGAATATTTTGTTGCTGCAAAGGAACTTCTGAATCAAAAGGCAAACTGAAAATTTTGCCTTCCTTTGACTAGTTTATTTACTTTTTAATAACAGCCTGTTTCCACTGCCAGCCCCTGAACTATTCCTAGAATGAGAGAGGCAAAGTCACAGAGGAAGCCCTGATTCAGCACTTAAAAACAAGCAGAGAATAACCTTGCCATGTGAGTGCCTGGGATCTACTGAAGTCGTTGACTCATTTTGTGATCGCTGCTGCAGAGGTGCTTCAAAACATTCAAACTCAGAGCTACGATGCCTGCTGCCTGTGTATGAACATGCTGAGTCGTTAACCACATGAAATTTAGACCAACCGTGGTGTTGTCCTCCACCAGGAGACATACAGGGTATGAACACAAAATCCTGCAACAATTACGTTCTCAGTGAAGCTCATAATGTTTAATATTTGTTGTGTTAGAGAGCTGCTAATTATTCAGCATGACGAAACAACAAACTGATTCAACAAGAGTTGACTTAACACTTCTCTAACACAGGCACAACAAAAACTCATTATGACTTAATAATAGAGTTAGTATTTGTTTCAACACTCCTGTATTGGATTGGATTGCTTTCGATTGTGAAGTGTTTTGATATATGATATCTGTCCATTCCCTGCACATGCTTTATTTGTTTTAGATTGAAGAATTCATACTTTCGGCATCACAGCTTCACTTTAAAAAAGCAATGAAGATAATTTTGCTTTTACAAGAGGTACCACTACAGTATATGCCCGTTTGATGTATATGCCATAAGATAACTTTAACCTTGTTTAGAACAACTATTCTGGACCATGTTTCCAGATAAGCAGCAGAATACAAGGCCAACGGTACTTATTAGTCCAAACAACCACCAGCAGGAGCAGAGTTGCTCAGATCAGAAAAAAAGTCAACATTGAACTATATATGAATATTTTATACAGTATATGAGTACATTTTCTGAATAGGTTATGACCTAAAAATAAAAATCTGTCATGACATTTCCTATTTTAGCATACTTAGTTTGAGTCGGATTCTGTAGGGCATACTGACAGCATTACTGCCAGTTTTTACCACCAGACTGGCCTTTTTCCATCAATCCATTCCAATGTCCAATCCATTGAGCAGAACCTAAATAATCTAAATCCACCTGAAACCATCTAAAGCATGAACTCAGTTTTAGCAGAAAACATACCCTCTGCGAATTGAAAGTAAGATCTCAGAGGATGTGAATATATAGCTGTGCAGGTCAAGCTGCTTTGCCTGTTTCTACCATCAGTCATTTATATTAAGAGTGGGAGTTGATGTCCGAGGCCACAGCTCCATCTCCTGGTCCCCTGCCACAATCTGTCCTCTAGCCTATTACAAAAACCTTGTCCACCTCCAGTATCAGTTTTTTGTTGCATGTTTTTCAAGCAAAAAAATACTGTTTCTAGATTTCAAAGTCTGTCATTTTAAATCTTCTGAATAAAGAATGTACTGTTGCTTCTTACAATAGCTCTGATCAGTCTGTCACTCAAATCATGAGCATGTTATTAAGCCTTTCTTTTTTTGCTTTGATACAGTACAGTTGCTTTTGTGATACAGTTTGGGAGCACTCCCTACTGACTCAGTTCAAAAACAAAATAAAAGACGTTCCAATCCACAAATTACAGGTGTTATGAAGTAAATCAACTACATTAATAGGACATCATCATTATAGATACATGCCTTGTGCTAATTTTCAGTTTGGACAATGTGGTTCATGATAAAAAAAAAAAAAAAACTAAAATGTCCATTCTCATAACACTACCTTTAACATATGATACCTTTAATTGCAAGGTTTGCATTAAGTGAATATATTTATAGCTTGCCCAGCTGGAAGAAGCCTAGCAACATGCAGTATCTGCAGGGTGTAAGTCAATAATTATTGGCATCTATAGCTGTCTGCTACAGATACAAATAATTAGCAGCAATCATTCTGAGCTCCTCACTGCCAAGAAGTAAATAGCTCAGCTCACTGATGATAGCTATCACTTGAATAGAAATGTTCTTTCTAACCAAGAAAGACGCAACATTTGAAGCACCTGGAAGATGCCAGGGCCCACCCACAAAAACCGATCTCATCTCCAGCCTCTCTCACAGTAAAACACGGCTGTGTGATTAGAAAAGCAACATGCAAGAATTTGAATAAGGATGTAAATGATCCCTGTTATGTCTGTCAGAAGACAAGGTGATTGTAGCACATAAGCAGATCAGAGTGGCAATATGGTAGCACTCCATTTCAAAGCTAGATTAACTTTGTGGTATCATTTAATATAGGTGGTTGTGTAAATGGTGAGTTGAATCATGTTTGAATTTAAGCAGTGGAAATAGTGTGAGAGCAGAGGAAGTGTGATTACTTTGATTTGTTTTGCTTGCTGTGCTTAACTGCTTTGATAGGGGAGTCAGAATAAAGGCGATTGCTCAGGACAGCTGTAATATGCATTCACGTCCCATAACATAAGGGTTTTCTTAAATGTTATTCCTTCCAATACACTTCATCCAAATCCTTCAAGGTGAACACCTAGGATAATAAAGCACCTTTTCAATAAATAAAATATAGAAAAACAAATGCACACAGAGAGATGTAACCATGCATGCATACCGGTTCCTATATACTTCATTTAAAAGGATGGAACAAATTGAAAAGACAGGTAAATGAAATGTGAAAAAAATTATAAATGACCAAAAGTAAATAAGTATCACTGTGACCTCCATTAAGAAGAGTGGACCAAAGTTCAAAGTACAGATACATCAGATCAAAACTCTAAAACAACTGAAAATCCAACGCAAAGCATGCAGACACAGATGTAGAAGGGCATGCTTCAGTCGCGCCTCGTGACGCCAAACCACAGCCCAGCGTGCAGGAGGTGGGGGCAGCATGTTGACTGCATGTTAAAGAAACATTACTGTACCACGCTGTGTCAGTGAAGTACTGCACTAGGTGCTCCACTCCTGGTCATAGGCATTATTTGGGGGGAGGCAAAGGCAGAAGAGAGAACATGGGAAATTCAATTAAATTTTTTCAGTGACGGAGAACAGAGATGAGGAGAAAAAAGGGTTAAAAGACAGAGAGAGAGGGTGGAGAGTGAGAAAGAGAGAAAATGTGGTGGTATTGACTTGTAAAACAGACACTTGTTGGTGGTAAGAAATTAGAAATCCAGAATTAACACCCAGCCCATGCTTGCAATAAAAGGTCACACATTAGTTCAACAAACAAACCAATGTAATGCAAAATGTAATTACTGCTTCCTCCATTCAGCGGCATTCTATTCTGAAAACCATCATTACTGGCAAGAACTCTTTGCTCCCAGGGAAGTCAGAGCATTCTTATATCTAAATATAACTGCATACCGACTATTTCAGTGTCATTACTTCTCCTCGTACTGTTTTCTCCTACTGTACAGACGCTCTTTTGATAGTTGTCGAAAACAGTCTATAAACATAGGTGCACTTAAGATCGAATTAACCTGAGATATACTAAAAGAAAATACATCACCCTCCCTCTTGATACAAAGCTGATCCACACTGAGATAGATCAAAAGAACACAGCGTGGGTTCTTCTCTTTGTTTCTTTCTTTGTTTTTTTGCTCTTTGCTCTCTCACATATGTGTATTTTCTGAAGTCTATTTACCCAATGTCATTATTGTTCTCTGCCTCTCCTACTTGCTACCTCATCAGCACAGCATAATACAAAAGCTTTGGGTAACACTTTACTTGAAGGCATCTTCATAAGAGTGACATGACACTGTCATGAAAACATGACACTGTCATGACACATGAACCCCAACCCTAACCCTAACTTGTCATGACAAAAACCGAATGACACTTACTAAAAGAAGCGTTATGTCATAAACGTTTATGACTTGTCCATAATGTTTATGACATGTTCATGACAGTGTCATGTCACTCTTATGTAGATACCTTCAAGTAAAGTGTAACCAAGCTTTGTTGTGGGATTCACCGTTGCTGTGACTGTGCAGTCATTGTTTCGGCAGACCTGTCCTCAATAAAGTCAAACTCTTTTAGTCTGCAGGCAAATGTTGCAAATTTAATTTTTATATCCAAAGCAAAGATCATGTTATGGTCATGTGTAGAAGATACATCCTCTGTTAAGGGAACTATTATATCATTCATTTACATTATATATTAACATTGTTCCTACTGCAAATTATGGTAGATATATTATTTTTTAGGGGAGTAAAGGTTAGAAATGCAGGTATCTGCAGGTTTTGGAAAGTCGCCAAAGTCAGCTAGTTTCTGACTGAACACAGCAAATAAAAGAGAACTGAAGCTATGGGAAAACGACACCTGAAAATGAATTGCTAAGGGACAAGAAGTCAGACTGTGTTTAGTACTATTTTGCATGTTATTAATCTTGTTCAAAAGTCTAAAACTGACATACAAATCTCCCTATAACTGCACAGTGAAAAAAGGCTCTGCTAATTTAAACAAAGATCTTTCAGTAGTTTAAAGGGTTTTAATTGGAGATAAAGTCAATTATTATTACTATTTACAGACCTATGGATAAGTTGTGTTAGGAAAAGATAGAGAAGAGGCTGCAAAGGATGTTAGTGACTCACTCTGTCTGCGCTGGGGCATGCTGGTACGGGTCAAGCCCTGGTGCTGTGCCTGCCACGGGGACAGCAAAGGGGTGGGCAGCACACCCTACGCAGAGAAAAACACAAAGGACAAAAGGCATGACGTAGCAGAACACACACACACACACACACACACACACACACACACACAGAAGCATGCCAACATAATAAACACACACTCACAGTCATAAACACACTGTTAATGAGGATGGATAGCCCAATTTACACAGCACACAAAAACACACATAGGCAAACATGCACACGTATCTTTGATTTCCCTTTGAGTAACTTTTTTTGTTGGGAAAATACTCTTTTTCCCACAATGTCTGACAGTATCATAAATATCCTATATCGGCTCGTTTCAACTATTCACTGAAGCAACAAACGTACAGTAATATATGATGTTTATACATACATACAATATATAATAATAAATAAAACGCAGGATCCATTCTTTTTTATAGCAACACTATATTTCCCTCAAATTTAAATATACAATATAGAGGTTTCATATTTCATATTTGGTGTATGTATTTTAATGAACACGTCTGGTCCCAGTCTTCATTTGGTCAAAATGTTCAGAAATGTTCAACACACACACAAAAGACTAATGTATACACATAAGTTATCCACCACATCACATTATTAAGCTATTGTTAATAGGGAATTGTGAAGTATCCAAACAGGAAGCAAAACATTGTTTTCCACACCTACCACTATAATGTGTATTTTTCAGATCAGTTCAGTTCAATTTTATTTATGTAGCACGTTTAAAAACAACCATAGTTGACCGAAGTGCTTAAGAAGCTCAAAAACCCAAAATGATAATATACACAAACAATACACAATACAAAATAACCAACCGTAGAAAAGGTGTCAAAGCTCAACTTGAATTGAAAGCCAACGAATAGTAGTGGGTCTTAAGAAAGGACTTGAATGTTTTAGCAGTCCGAGCTGTTCTTATATGAATAGGTAAACTATTCCAGAGGTTAGGAGCAGCCACTGCAAAGGCTCGGTCACCTTTATTCTTTAACCTGGATCTGGGCACATTGAGAAGCATCTGATTGGAAGACCTCAGTGCTTTCACAGGTGTGTGGACATGTAAAAGCTCAGATAAATAAGAAGGCGACAACCCATTTAAAGCCAGTGGATCGAGGCCAAAATTGGTGTAATGTGATCACGCTTTTTGGTCCCGGTTAAAAGTCGAGCTGCTGCGTTCTGGACTAACTGTAACCGACGAAGGGATGACTGATCCAATCCAACAAATGAAGAGTTACAGTAGTCTAATCGAGACGTAATAAATGCACGTATGACTGTTTCGAAGTCTTTGCATAGCAGATAGGGCTTGACTTTAGCCAAAAGTCTCAGCTGGAAGAAACTGGCTTTAATAACAGAACTAATCTGTTTGTCAAATTTAAAAGCACTGTCAAAAATCACACCCAGATTCTTGGTAAAAAGGACGAATATGGGAACCTAAAGTACCAAGAGCATCTACACAATATCATACTCATTATCCTATAAAACATTCGTTACCTGGACTTTTTTATTGTCTTTATGTTGTTTCTCCCAGGGCCACTCTGGAAACCATTTCTTCCTCCTGCATAATTGTTTTTACATAGATATAGTAAAATCTATTATCAACTATCCCTAGTGCAAACTCTACAATCCTTTGTAGAAGAGCACCACATCATAGGCAATGCAAAAAACAAGGTGACACTGTAAACGACAACTTTTCCACCCATCATTTTGAAAACTGACAGAACAAGTTTTATAAGATGGGAAGTGGGGGGATTTTTCATAAACTTGTGATGCCATCTCTATTTGATGTATGTCTATTGCATATGCTGAAGATATGTGTCAGTCTCTTGAACACCTTTTAATAACTGGTCTTGGGTTACACAGTAAGATGATTGGCAAGGATAAATTCACACTTAAGAGTATAATTAGTGGCAAATCCATAGGCATCTAACTGAGGCACAATGTGACAGCTGGAATCATTGAATGTATGGCTTATTGCAACTGGTCTACCTAAATAGTATATTTCAGCCCACTTTCTTACCACATTATCTGTATGTTCTACTTTCTCCATTTGTCACATTATGCAGTCTGTCGTCTGAGCATTTAGTTTGACCAGCATCTGTAACTCTGCACTACCTGAAAGAACACAAGCCCTTTTATTGATACCAAACCTATCTTCAGGTCAAGCAATTCAAAGATCCCTGGCCCCCATTGGGAGAGGCAAAGTGAAGGGGCAGCAGGGCCATCACGTTAAGCAAACGGACGGACTAAAACCTTATCAAATGCTTTTTTTCCTCAGTTGTGGAGAGGGCTGCCGCTCAATTAGGACTCCACTATAGAAGAGAGAAGCACTGAATCTCTCAAAGGGAAGAAGGAACAGATAGAGATCCAGCCCAAGCTATTTCAGAGCCCTCCTAGAGCGTTTAGAGGGGGGAGGAATAAGTTCCCCTGATCTGTTCTTGTCCATGTCCTTCCGTGAACATCAACAACTGCTTCAGCGGGAGGTCTTGGCAGAAGCCTCTTGTCGAGGCTTCATTTGCAGAGAGGAAAAACTTGGGTGGTGAAAACAAGAGGGTACGTCGGGGGCTCTCACATGATTCTGACAGTGTCTGGCAGCTTTATTAGACTACAGCAGCAGCTTAGCCTGTCAATTTCTTACAGTTTCCATTGCTGTAAAGACTCTTGAATGAAGGGCTACCAGAGTTTTACAAGGTCAGGGAGAAATTGTGAAAATATAAAAGTTTTTCATATTCCATCAATTTCATCAAAACTTTTTTTATTTCATGCTCACCAGTAGGCTACAGAGACCCTGGTTTTGATGCTTGGTAGTAGCACTTCTGGCTTTTTCAAATGAACACAAGTGTTCACAAGTGGAACACAGCAAGGGTTCTCTTCCTTGTTGCTGCACTCACAACGCCTCCTTGTTGGTGTTGCCTGCACAGTGGGGCTGAAATATGGTCCTGGCAATGGGGAAAAATAACCTAAACCACCAGCATTACACTCTCCTGGTAAAGCTCACAAGGTAGTGGAGGAAGCACCTGTCTGTCTGCAGCACTCGCAGGGACAACAGTAGTTAGCAGTGAAAAGAACTGCAGTTCACATAGAATATGGCAGCATATTTTAAGAGAGCGGGTGCAAAACTCTATGAGAATAAGTAATATAATATATATTCGACCCCAAGCAGCATTAGGTTAAATATGTACTTAAAATGTTTCTAACTATACATTTATTTACAAATACCAACCCTTAATATTTATCAGTGTAAAGCATTTCAAGATCCTAATGTCATTGTGACAATAGTTCAGAACAGTAATTCAGAAGACACTGGGACCATGTGTAACCAAAAGGGTTCAAGAACAGGAAACATTTTTCTTTGGTATGCCATTTTTAGGCTTGTACATAAAAAAGTAGGTGCTAGCTAAAGGCTTAAACTTGCTCTGTGTTATGGCAAAATGACTTGAATGACATTTAGCTGACAACAAATGAAGGGGACAGAACAATAATAATGGTAATAGTCGTAGTATGTTCACTAGAGGCCCCTCTCATAGTGATTTGTTAAGCTACTTTGTTTGTGCAGAGTCCCAAAAGAAGATGGCGAAACCTTTCCTTTCAAAAAGTCAAGTAAAAGTTGTTCTTTGTGATCCTACAAGCTTTTCATCAAATAACAGTATTTAGAAGAAACCATGATGCTAAGCCCCTAATCTACTACACAGAGCTTCTCGTGGTTCGCTACAGCTAATACCTCAGGTTTGGACGCAGTGTCTCACTTCACAGACTTTGGCAATTAAATCCTCACTGTCCAAGATGACTGCTGTGCATTGTGTATTAAAGTGTGTGCATGTGTGATGGCGTGCCTGTGGGTGGAGAGGTAATGTCAGGATCTGAGAGGGCAAAACCTAAAGAGTCTCTCTCTCTCTCTCTCTCTCTCTCTCTCTCTCTCTCTCTAAATTAATCTAATTACATCTGAGCTAAGAATTAGAGAGGTAATGTCAAAGAAAGAATGACATACAAAAACATGGGGAATGAGAAAAAATCACTGAAGCAAGACTGAAAGAATATAACAGAGTGAGAGAGCAGAGCGATAAAAAGACATGAAGGTTGGGGTGTGAGAGGACAACAGGCGCTAAAGAAGATGAGAGGTAGTAGGAGGGTAGCTGTAATTATGTTCTCTGTCTGCCATTGATGAAACACTGCCTATTGTGTTGCCATTGTTTAACTGCTGCTGCTCATCCGCGTGTTTGTTTATCTGGGTTATTAACAAGGTCGGCTCCCCGGTCCTCAGTCTGCTGAACTCATTGTTCAGTCAAACTGAGAGTGCCCCACACTTGAGTACAAGAGATGCATGTGGCACATCCCACACACACAAACACACACAAACACACACACACACACTTGTGCTACATCTTGAAATTACTCATGTTTTATTTGTTACAAATGCAGAGGAGGCACAGAAAACATTCCCGCTGCTGTGATTGCTCTAAGGAGCTTTATGAGAAGGGTATGTTTCTACAAGTGAGATTTTAGTAGTTTTCAGTGACACACGACAAGGTGTCTTGCTGCGACAAGTGTGTCAACTATTTCTCTGCGTCTTGTAAAGTAACAGTCATATACTCATGCCATATTGTTAGACATGTCTTTCTCTGAGCATGCTTTTGGACTCAAAATTGGATTGTAAACAGATTAAAATGGGTCACAAGTCTTCCTACAGACTTAGAAGAAGTTAGGAGATGAGTTCATCACAAACAGTGAAATTGGTTAAAGCAGCCTACAGAGCAATAGCCCACAATAGTTTGGTTCCTGAGGAAAAGTGATGGGAATAAATGTCTCTGTTGAGGTGAATATATGAACTGCTTGAAGATGCTGCATGGATAATGTACAAAAAGTAAATGTCCCTAAATAGCCATGCCCAAGGGTCATAGGCAAAAAGCTCTCTTTTGTTATACTCTTAATCTGAGTTTAAACCACAGTGAGATTTCTCCTAACTTCATGTTCAAGTTGCTGAAAAGACTCAGCCAAGGATTCAACTCTAGACCTCCCAGAACCAGGGTACACCTTCCCCTGTGGTCTACTGATAAGGCAACTAGATATCAGCATTAAAGCTATAAAAAGATTATAGCTACTGGCCTTTGACATCAAAATTATTCTTGGCTGATCCTTTCAGCTGAGCAGTCAAAAAATACAATCAGAGGGCAAGAGCTACTCCAGTGCTCTGTTACAGCAGCACTTTAAATGTCAGAGGAGAGCAAGAGGGGGGAAAAAAAACAATAAAGATGACAGCAGAGTATGAATGTGAGCATGTGCGTGTTGGAGAAGTACTAAAAAGTGAAATAAAGATTCTATGAGCATGCAAGTGGGGAAAAACAATGGAATGGAAAAATAATATTTGTGTAAAAAAATGCCAAGTGTAAAGGAATATAGCTAGAGAGACAAACACATTGAAAAGATTGTATGAAAAACACCAGAGGTGAAAATGAAGCATTGTTTGAGAATCACTGTGAACCCGGGCTTGCTGAAGGTGCTAAACCTAGTGCGATACCAAGAACTTTGATACCATCTAAAAGTAAGAATAAGAAACATCCCTCTTCTCTCTGTCATTTATTTACTCTGTGCTCTCTTTACTTCTTACCTTCTTGTTAACCCAACAAAAAATTCACAGATAACCTTTTCGAGCAACTGCATTAAAAGTAAAATGCCACTAGCATAATTTGCTTGCTTTGCTGCCACAGCGCTGCAACAAAATGTGCAGGAAATAGTCTCCACCCTGGTGAGGACATAGTATTGTAGATTAAAGGGAGAAAAAAGGGAGGAAGGTGGCAAACAAAACAATATCTATAAACAGGAGCAGACAGAATGGACAGCAAAGCATAAACTCAATCTTGCTGTGTTTTAGTGTGTTATTATACACCAGGCGCTACAGGTCACAGGTAGATGTTCCCACCATAGAGATGCTTCCCATCGAGCACAGCTAGCCCTGCTTTGATGGTTACCATAGCAACTGTTAAACCGTATGCGGTAAGCAGGGACCTTTCTTCTGTTTAATCCTTCATTTTTTTTCTCCGTGGCTTATGTGTAGTACAATAAAATATACTTGTGATAAATACTTTTCCACCACTGTTGACTTAGTGGTCGGGCCTCATTTCTATAATTTATTATTACAATTATACCAATAACCCTGGAAATCTCTTTGGTACTATTTTTTTTTTATTAAATTATTTTCTCTATGTAACCTCATACTCTTTATTTCTGCCTCTTTGTGTGTGTCTGTGTGTGTGTGTGTGTGTGTGTGTGTGTGTGTGTGTGTGTCATGCATACCATAATTAACCTTAACACTGCTTATTCAAAAACGTAACAAATGAAGAGTGCTCACAAGTGGGTGCTCACAGATGTACTCGTTCTAAGCACTTAAAAATGAATTAATGATAGTTTTCCCCACGTTTGCTGCTGTACCTAAAAGCAGCTATTTTGTCCATTGTATGTTACATTATACATATACAGCAGTTATTATTTGCTTGCCCTACCTTTATTACAACCATATTTATTAGTTCTCTGTTTGAAAGTAATGATGGCAGAGAGCAGGTCAATTAGGGGAGTGTTTACTAGGCACCCTGCCTGTGGCACTCCTGCTATTGAATCAATACTTGGCTTCCACACAGCATGCTATTGTGGCACGATGCTGAACACATTGAACACATATATTTCCATCTTCCACTTCGCTGTCTCTCTCTCTGTCTGTCTACTTCCTTCCTCCCATGAATCTCTCTCTCTTTTCCTCCAACCCTCCAACTGTTAATCTTCTCTTTCTCAGTCACTCGAACATCAACACCCGCTTCACAACTCCCTGTTCAGTGTGATATCTGGATATTAAGAGTGTGAGAGTGACAAGCCCACTGACAACCCAATAAACTGTATTCCATAGAGGGGGCATGGTGTAGTCATCAAACAATTCAGACACGGCTGGTCTGAGAGAAGCAGCAGATAAATGGGGAACTGGTTGAATGAATTCAGTGGAGTGACATACTACACACATGTACTTGGTCACCAGTGTATCCCACTGAGATGTGTACTACTGCATCAGGCAAGCTCTGATATATAATAATATATTGATAATTGTTGAATTAAGGTGAAACACACACATTGTATTCTGAACCAGTTACAGATTTTAGAAATCCAGTTTTGCAAAACTAACGTGAGCACTTCAGGAGTGGGTGCGGTTAATGTTTACACTCACAGCATGGGTTGGTGGTCTCCAGTACGTCTGTGTGGCCTTGTCATATTGATGCTGAATCCGTTTGTCCATCTGTCTGTCGCTCTGTCGTAGTGAAGTGGGAGCCCTCTGGTGGTGGCACTGACACCTGACCGGCTGTCCTTGAGCAGACTGAGGGGGCAAGAATAAATAAATCAATGAAATAAAAAATTATTACACAATTCATTGTTGGGTTTAATATATCGCATTTGGCATCACCAGTTGTCTAAATATACAACGTTAGCAGTAAAGATAGCAGGAAAACCAACCACAAGTATCAGATGTAATACACAAGAACATGAATAAATAAACAAATCAATGAATATTTTTATGCCAAAGCAATGAAATATCATTGTGCATCTCCACTTCTTTAGACCGAATGTGGAAGAAAACTGTGAGTTAACAGACTATCACTCAGTTTTGTTTCAAACTGACAGGCATGATGGACACATCAGGGAAAATTGGGCCCAGGTTGTAAATGGCTATAATTACCTTTACATGATCATTTAAAGATCCTGCACTAAATTAAACTCACTGACATTTACTTTAAACTATGGCTGTCAAACGATTACATTTTCTTAATCGCGATTAATCGTTGAATTTCTATAGTTAATCGCGATTAATCGCATGTTTTATCACATGATTAAAATTCTATTATTTTGCATTTCAGAACTGTTTTTAAGTACATATTAACAATGGAAAGCCATTCTTACCAGTGTATCTTGATTGGGAATCAAATGAATGCAAAGAAAATTACTTTATGAACTTGATTTTAAGATTTGTATTAGTTTATTATATATTTAATCTAGTCACACATTTGACTCTAGAGTCAATATTAGGGTTGGGTATTGTTTGGTTTGGATACCGGTGCTAAAGCGGTACTTTTAAAACGGTACCGGTGCCTTTACGGTGCCTGAACCGATAAAAAAAAAGAAGGGTACTAAACAGTTGGCGACATTAAAGAATGGCTTGTTTATTGCTAAGGCCATATCGTCAAAATTAAATGTTTAATAATAATGTAATCACTATAACAATAACTTATTTCACTAGTAATTAGCTGTTGAATGACAAAAACAACCACCAGATGGTATAAGCCTTTACTATTAACTATTAACTCAATCTAATATTGAATTAAACATCGGAGCAGCTGATGATGTGCATTAAATAATTGTAGTTGTAAGAATTTAGAAATAAATCTCATATAATCTTTCTTATATGTGAATAAATAGCAGAGCAACGTACAATATACAAATACAATGACAAAAATTGCTAGTTTTTCCAGCTTTGGTAAAAACTTCAATACAGCTCAAACAAGATGAGCGCATAATCATGAGCAGTCTGCTTCAACACACAGAGAAATCAGTTTTCTGTCTTTGAAAGCTCCACTTTTCTCTGTCCCATTTTTTTCATTTTCTCTCCTCTTAGTCCTTCACATAAACACATGCAGCATACTGCAACAGACTTTCTCCCTGCCGCACACAGCTACTCTATTGTTTTCTTATTACTCCATTATGTTCAATTCAGTCAACTGTTCCCCACTTCTGTCTCTCAGCAGTTTCTCTGTAACACTTCACCTCCCTCTGTATACCTGACTCTTAACCAACTGTAATATTATCTCGTAACCAAACAGCAGGTCCAGCCGCCTTTGGCTTTCTAATTCTAGATATCATGTGAACTGGCAATCTTCACAGCCTCTGAACCAGGGTGGGTCTAATTGGTATTTTCTCACAACCAAACATTCAAGGTTTGTCAGCACATTGAACTGATCCAAGCCTGATCCTCGTTGTTCAATCCTGTCCTGCAGGGACATCAGAGGCCATGATAATACAAATCATCTTCAGCATTCCTTTAAAGGGGAACTATGCAGTTTTTTTTAGCTTAATTTACCTTAACTGAAGAGCTTCGGAGTCATTGGAATGGTTATATGACTTTTTTCGGGTTGAATGGTGGTCGTCTCACTCCCCCCTAGCGCCTGAGAGCGGAAAAACCACCCTTGCAACTTTGGGCCGCCGGGCTCAGCGTCAGGAAGTATCGCGTGATATCAGGTCTTGCGATGTAACAAATTGCTTTACGGCACTGCACACATACAGGAACCGGCTGCAATATTACGAATCCCACTATGACCACGCCAAGACCCGCCCTTCAATAGCATTTATTGGCCAGGCGTCCATGGTTACGCAAGGTAAAGTAACCCCATTTGTGCAGGTCCTATCCCCTGACCAATCGGCTATCCTAACCTTAACCACTCAAGGTCAAATGCCTAACCCCAACCAATCGAGCTGCTTCCTAGGGCGGGTCTTGGCGTGGCCATAGTGGGATTCGTAAATCCCGGCTAGCTATAAGAACAAGGTAGCGACGGAGTTTTTCACACTATCGTCATGGCTGAGCCGGCAAAAAAGAAGCAGAAAGCTAGGAAAGCATTGTCGGAGGAACAGAGAAAGAGGAAACGGCAGACTGACCGAGCGAGGAGTCAGACATGGGTAAACATTGGACCTGCGTTTTCAGAATGGCGAGAACTGAGACAAACAGAAGCCTGCAAATCCGATGCTGACCTGGCGTTCTTGCTGTTGCACCTGTAAGTATCTTTGGGATAAACTCTGTTTGTATTTCTTGTTATTGTGACTATTGTCTATAAAGGATTTTATTATGATCGCTGTCTGTTACGGGCTTACTAGCTAGCTTGCTCTGTCTAGCTCAGTGGACATGGCTCCGTGCGTTCGCCGGCTTCTTTGAAAACAAATGCACATGACCAGAGGGAGAAGATGGGAAGGGGAGTCACCAATGAGTTTTTACAATATCTATTCCAAAGCTGTAGGGGGAGCTCTATAGAGAAACCTGCGAGCAAAAAGAGAAAACAGCGAAGAAATTGCCAGAACTGCATAGCGCCCCTTTAACCTAAGTTCGGGGGCCCACATAGTGCTTCCAAGACGGAGTCAACAGAGCAAATATCTCTGTTTCCCTCTTATCTTCTTTCTACTCTTCCCAACATCTTTACTCTTTCAGCCTCTACAACCATTAATGTCAGGCAGAGATTTGAAAATATGTGTACATTTACTTTGCTTGTTGTGGGTGACAGTGCAACAATATTGTTCTTGGCAGAAGAACATGCTGTGGGTGGGTGCTAATTCTAATTGGAGGGAAAGTATGCGGCAGTGAGGCTGGAGAACAGACCTGGCTTTGACATTTTGGTATTTCTTGATACGGCTGGGATTTGAATAATGTCAGCCTGGCATAGGGTTGTTTGGCTAACAAGCGAGCCTGGTCAAGAAACTAATGAATGTTAGAGTGGAGATGGAGCCAGCTAAAAGTGAACAGAACGGAGGTTATTGGTAGGCAGTCTTTACCGTGTACACACACTGGAGTGTACGTGAAAGTCCAGCAACATACTGAGCAGAAACTGAACTCCCACCTATGATAAAGGGTACTACAGTCAGTCTTCACTGACTCACTACAAAGCTGAACAGTGGCTCTGTACATGTATTACGTGCCTTGCACACTGTAGAGTGAATTAACAAAAAGACTGCGTTGCTTTTGTGGCCACTAAACCTGCACAAAATTGGCCTATTTCTATGCAAATGAGCCTCATTGCAAAAGCAGTCCAATTCACAAAGCTCAGGGCAAATAGCCAGGCGCAGTTACAGCGAAATTCTTAGCGTCTTCAGAGATTTGTTGGTAATGAAGTGCATTTATAAGGGGGGTCCTCTGCTTCCAATCATGACACTTCAATGCCATCTTCTTCTACAGTCTGAAGGTGTGCGTTTGAAAAAACCAAAAGCACTGACAGACTGGGATATTAAATACCAAATACTGTTTATCTCTGTCACATTTAAATTCCTTGCTTGAAGTTTTGAGAAATGCCTCTGCGCCTTGTCGGTCAAGACCTGTAGCTCGCAGTCTGTAAATCTCATTCTGTCATTTATCTGCCTACTGCATTTTTGGTGCAAAGGCAACATTTATACTTTGCCGCATGGATAATTGCAATTAGACGCAAAAAGGGGGCAAATTGCACTCTGCTGGAAAACCTTATGGGCTTGTTAGTGCTGTATATGTAATATCATAAGCGCAATATCTTTTGTGACTTGGACCTTGAGACAGCGGTTGCAATCCATTCTTTTCAAATTTGCCCCGGTGTTTTTATCAATCCCTCTCTGTCTTCAATATGCTACAAACCACAGGGTGATTATGTTTATAGAAAATTATTTGCTCTGTCTTGTTCGCTCTATTCCTTCTTTTCACGCTTTTCTTTTATACACTTTTTTTACCTTATCTAAGTCAAGGGTCTAAGGATATAGGGTGTCATCTGTTGCCCTTTGGGGCAAATTTGTGAATTACACAAGCTGCCAACCCTCTCATCGATGATCTTGTCTGTTTCTAATCTCACGAATGACTCATTATTAAAATGCTAAACGTAATACCATTAAAACAGATATCAACAGTAGTAAGAACTCACATACTGTACCTACATGAAAATATCTATTAACATTCTACTAGTGTCATTGCTGTCAGAGCAAAAGTCAGACGTAAAAGATCTGCACACCGTACTGATAGCTCCCATCAAATGTAATTTAACAGAGCAATGTTTTGATCTAACAGAAATCTTTGTCAGGCATTGGCAAACCTATTTGCTGGGAGCTATCAGTACAGCGTGAAGATCCTTCGTCAGACTTTGGCCTTCAATTTGTGTTTTGACTCGGCACCTGTAGAAGGTTTTTGGATGTGCAGCGTGCCCTACACTCTGTTTAATGTCTGTCAGAGTCCCAAATGTAAGATATGGGGACAATGTATTCCTGGAATTGAATGGTTACACTGGAACTATTTCCCCCCATATAGTATACAGTCCCCTTTTCAGACTTTACACTTGTATCAGTCGTGTTCACACCAACTCACAATTTGTTTGCGCTGATGTTGTTGTAACTGTTGACACTGCAATGTGAGCTTAGCAATGGTCTTGTCTCGACTCCTCAGCTCCTCTCTGAGCACCTGCACTTCCTTAATCAGCTCCTCCAACTGAAAACACACACACATACAGTATAATGTAGCGGTAGTACACTACCTCAGTAGGAAACTGGAGAAAAATAAACACTATATATAGATATATGTATACACAATCAATCACTGCTATAACCCAGAGGTAAAGTTTCTTACCTGTGATACAGTGGTATTGTCTTCAATCTCTTCAGGAACATCTGCTGGAGAGTCGGTATCCTCAAGCTAGAAACAAACACAGTGAACTGGATCAATGACAATTGCCTTAGGCATGCCTCAAGAGCAATATTTCGCAACAGTGGAATAACTCTTCAGCATATACACTCTGCTGACCCTGAACTGTCAGCCACCAATGCTAGATACCTCAGGCAGAGCTGAGATTATTTTTGAACATTCAATACATTTATTTCATAGTTCGTACAAAAACATGTCTGTAGAGGCTGCTTGAAGTTTCATTTAATGATCATTAATTGATTAATGACCTGTAACACCAAACGAGACTAACAGTGAAAAGAACGCTATTTTTATATAGTTTTTATTAGTACCTTTGCGCGGGTCCGATTTTTTCCACGAAGTCACAGAATGATATGCGGAGGTAGAACGGCTCTACAGTAACACATTCTCACAGATTTCTTTGTAACACCAGAACAGCCTGTGTTAGTGTATCCAGCCAGGTAAAAGATAACAGGAGATGTATTTATACAGGCCTAATTGTATTTGAATTTTATTTTAGAAGTTATGTGTTGTAGTTATGACTGACACTGGGACAAGGCTATCACAGGATAAAAGGAAATTAAACAAAGAATAACTAAAAGCTAAAAGTGTGAAAGACAACGGGCAAGACTCAGAGTCAATCTCGGTCGGGCTTTCAACAGATAGAGACAATAACGGGATTGTAAATGATTCAAAACAGACCCCGGATTGGCCCTCAGTTGTGTAATATGTCTATTTCATTCATGAAATAACTTTACAAAGCACCTATATTAAATTACGTCCCCCTTCCATTTAGCGCGGCCGTTTTATTCCTTTCAGTCTGTGTTTGTGTTGGCCTACTATTTTCTTTTCCCTTGTCCCCCTGTACTTGCGAAAAGCGTCAATGGGTTTCATAAAATGCGCTACAAATCGAAGATATTATTACGTTAGTTGCTACAACAAACTCTTAGTGCTTTGGCTCGGGACACAGTGACAGTGATATCCGGTTTAGCTCATGATACATTCAAAGTAGGTAGTCGTATGCAACACTTGAAACGCAACGATGCATCTGTAACTTATTCTTTTATTGTAAATGAATGATTTTCTGTCTGAGCAAAACATTCATCGCAACTACATGAACTCCCAGTAACGCTAACTCAGTAATACAGCACCTTAAAGAAAAGACACTACGACAGCAGGTGTGGTAAAAACACTACTGCTTTTGCCCAAAGCGGCTGCTGGAATCAACACAAACTGAAACTGTTACATATAGCCACTTTAAATTACAGCAGCACTTGTGTATTTTTTTCCAAAGCAGATCCATATTTCATCTCACATAGACTAGAATATTCAGTGCAACACTCTAATTACAGTCGTTGATTATTTTGCCAATTACTGTTAGATTAAGTATTTGGTGATTACAATGTCATCAGAGCCCAAACTTATGTCTTACAATAACATATTTTATCTGGCCAAGAGACACAAAAAGGTATTTAATTTACATTGACATGAAATGGAAAAAAAAAAGAAATTGAATTTGAACGTTTCAAAAGTTATAGCCAGCAAATGTTTGGGCATTTTACTAATTATAAAATGATTAAACTGTCATTTTGTGGAAAATGATCAAATTGTTGTTCATAAATCAAAGTCATAAGTCAACTACTTGAAATATAATTTCTACATCCCACCTGCTCCTTTTTCAGGTCAGGTAGAATAATTCAGCTAGAACCAGCATGTCTGAATGTCTGACTGTGCATAAAGCAAAGATCAATTAAGATTCGGCAAGTCTGGAGGTTCATTTTACAGTCGCTGCCTTGAGCTCAACATCATGCAAAAAAAAACATAATTAAGATCAGAGTTACTTATGAGTCTACAGAAATATTTTTCCTCTTGAGGATATTTAGCCAAAGCGTTTGACTAATTGCAATGAGCACAATAAACACATCTGAAGGAGACATTTGATTTAAATGCAAACGCAAATATCACCCTTTAGAGGGTAAATTGAGTCAAGGCATTCAAAATAATTTCATTTTACAGAGCGTGCAGTATTATGTGCTTGTGCCTCTGTGCATTTCGCGATTTCCAAGATGGGGTTGTGTGTTTTGTAGGAGTGTGGGTTTTGTGTGTTCATCGTATATGCAAGAGCACATTTCTATTACTGACAACTTTTATTTCTCTCCTCTCTTTCCCTGTCACTGTTCTTCTTGTCATTAAAGGATTTCTCAAACTGACAGAAAGAAAGAACAATATTTTAAGTGATCAGTTTCACACAAGCACAAATATACATATATATGCATATACAAATGCAATTACAAATGCACAACACCATTCACATACTGTGCATTGAAAGAGAAGGAGGCCTAGAACATCAAATAACTTAAATAATTGCTGTGACGCTGGTACAGCACATTAAAAATACTTCCAAAGACTTTCCCATCACAGCAGCTGAAATCAAACCCAAAATCCAGACAGTTTACAGTATGTGGCCTAATTATAAAACCAAAATAAAAGCCTGAGAGTGGTGACATGATCTGCATGTGAATTGTGTGTGACATATTTAAAGGGTGATGCAACAGTCAAGAGTTTTTTTGTGATTGTTGAAAATCCTTGATTATGCGGCACGTTTTCTTAAAAAATGGGATGGAATATGCGGGATATTTATGCAATTTTATGCGATGAAATTGCGGGAACTTGCAAAACTGCCGTTTCATCATGGCTTCATCGCGGGGTTTGCAGCTTTTTGATGATGTTCACGTCGCGGAATTACGTCACTTCATAACGTTCCCATGGCAACAGGGGAAAATGGCTGCTTGTGTGAAGTAAACGCAACATTTTTCAACTTTCTGCTAAGATATATGTGAGTTTTTGCAACGAAAATCCGGGGATTATAACATCATGCAAGCCCCGCATATTTTGCACGGAAATCGACAATTTATGCGGCGAAAGTGCTGCGTATTTGAAAAAATGCGGCCCCCGCATAAATATGCAGACTTTGGCTGATTATGCACTGAATTATGCGATCGCATAATCGCGTGTTTCTGGAGGGACTGAACAGTGTTAGAACAAGGACAACATATAAGAGTCACAATGTTTTCTTTCACTGGAAAGTGCATACTAAACACATACTGTATCAGTTTGTGTGAGTGCATTTGTGCATGTACCTACCTAACAAATGTATGTCTTTGTATATGTATGTGTTGCAGTCCTTTAGAACTGTATGCATGCATGCATGCATATGTGTGAAAGTGTGCAAGTTTTGGTACATGCAATCGTACCCGTTTGTGTTCATTCGTCTTTTTGCAAACGTGGAACGAACCTGTAGCAACGTTTTGAGCCTGAGCAACTGGTTCTTGAGCGAGCTGCAGTCCTGAGTCATGTGTTCGAGTGTGAGTTCATCCAGCATCGCCATGTAGCCGTGCTGCCTGCCTTCAGAGGGGATGGGCCGTGAAGAGATCCTTGAAGCCTTAAGACCATCGTATTGCTGGACGACATGGGCCCTAAGAAAGAGACAGAGAGAAAAAACAATCACAGAGTCAGGCAGACAGAAAAACTAAATGATGTTGCCCTTGTGTTTGTACTTTTATACAGTTTTTTTTTTTTCAATTTCTTTTCTGGCAAAAGTTTTCGGGCCTTACCAACCTGCTATCATTGTAGAAGTGATCTGGTCCACTCCAGCGATGGTGTCTACGTCGCTGCCCCTGCCGGCTGGCCCTTTCTGAGCGCTCAAAGTGCGACATCCTGTCAGCGTCTATATAGGAAGAATTTAGAGCTTTAGCAACAGTAAAGAAACAGTAAAGAAACGTGTGCATGTCTTAAACAGAGAGAATGCAAATGAGATTTAAAAGGGCATATACACTGCGCTATCGGACTTGAAATGTATAAAGTCAGTGTTCGGGATATGCTGTAGATGCAGTATAGATGCAAAGAATTCAAGAGAAGTTCAAGAAAATGACTTCTGTTCTGCTTCTATTTGTTCAAGTACATGTTTGTGGTTAAAGATGAGCAGTAGATTTATTTATTTATTTTTACTACCGCTCTATGCTATATACACACACGCACACACACAATTGCAAGACTATGAGTACATTTTTCCTATCTTGGGAAAATTAATACTGCTGTGTATATTTCAGATACTCTATTCTAGAATATCTGCATATAAATCATGATCTGATCCACCTCATTCTCTATTTCTCTCAACTGTCTCCATCATCAAATGCAAACACACGCTCACAAATACGGTGACAGGCCATTTCATTTTCAAGGAGGTAAAAGGGCACAGTATTTGGCAACACTCAATAGCATATAGCTGTGAAATGAACTGTGACCGCAACAAAATTGACAACTAACAGAGCGCAACCCCCAGGAAATCAAAAGGACCCTTGACTTTCCATATTCCAGATAGTCTTTAGACTGAGAGAAATAGAGGAGAAAGAGAGAAAGAAAAAAATAGAGATAAAGAAATACTGGCAGATTGAAAGACCCAATCCAAGGAATGCAGTTGGTTTTAAAATACTTTACCCTGAGTGTCACCACATAGCACCGGAGCAGACAGTCTGTTTCATTCTGAACTGTTACATTCCCGGAAATTTCAGCGCTCCCAATAACTCCCTTTCAGCTCAGAAAAAGTCCTCTAAAAAGTAATACAACAGGAATATATTCCAATTTATATTTAAAAAAAAGTCCACAAAGGCAGAGAAACTCAGACGGAGAGTGGAGAGAAATGACTCCTTGTCCGGTCAGCTGGTGGCAGTTAAAGGGCCAGAGAGAGAATATCAACCCAGCTCCCTCCCTGCCTGGTTCTGTCTTTGTTGACAGCCTTGTTTTTTTCTGGGAACTCCCTAGGAACTGGAGCTGGGGAGAAATGACTGTGGTTGCGGTGGTGAGAGAGCAGTGACTGGTTTGTGTCCAAGCTAGAAAGTCACCAGCTGAGGCAGGCAAGGGAGAAAAGCTAGGGCCTCTCTACTGTCACGGGACCAGACAACTAGAGGAAAATATTACTTCAGTTTTATTCCTCTTCTCCCCTTTTCTCTCGTCCTGTTCTGTGGTGTGAGTCAGGGTGTCTTTGGGAGGGAGGAAACACCCTTCCCTATCCCGTGTCTCAGGGCCTGCCCTGTGGGTTGGACTCTTCAGCCTTTCTTGCTTTCACTCTGACTCTCATGACACTAGCCATGACATAGAGTGCTATAAATATGGCTGCTTCCCGAAAAGGAGTAGGAAGAGATGACACTCTAATGCACATTCCTCCGGAGTTAACATTCCTCTCCCTCTCTCGCTCTCTCTGTCTCCTTCTCTCAAAAACAAGGAGATCACTATTTACAGACTAAAGAATGATATCAGAGGCATAAAGCGGCCTCATTAATGTATACCCAGTTGAAAATGTATTAGGCACACCTAGCTAAAACTAATGCAGTCTAATACAACAGGCCTGGTATAAATCCTATCTTCAATGTTCAGTTTTTGTTGAAAGCTGTTTTAGAGAGGTGTTGATTCAACTTCATGGTCCTTTTGGAGGCTTTAGTTGGGTAAATATTGGAAACACCTCTCAGTGTAACAGAATGCAAAACAACAGCACAACAATCTACTTTTCTCTCAAACACCAATATTATGGCTTTCATAAAGGTAGAATTTACTGCAGAGCTGTTGCGGTGGACTGCATTGCAAAGTGTACCTAATAAACGGGCACCTGTGTGTTCACATGTATGTGCATGTGTGTGTGTACTTATATGTAATAGGGCTGGCTTCAGGACTGACAAGGGAAAATTCACTTCCTAGAATTCATTATGTTTCATGACAGATGAGGTCAATATTCCTAAATCCTTCTTTCCCCCTCCCTTCCTCCTCTCATGTACGTGACACGCAGTATCCAATGAATCCATAATAACGTTGTCAACACTATCACTATGTAGTAATAATGTGACCCGATTACCTTTAACACCTACAAAAAAGCTATTTTACTCAATTATAATGAGAATGGCAATTGAATACATTTACAGAGTGAAAGTGAGTAACAGAGAACGCTCCTACAACTTCAATACATGATGATGTCAAGATGGGAGTGGGCTGTGTTGATGTGGAACACTAAGCTATTAATCAAATCATGTTAACACCATACTGGTGTTGTCAAGCCAATCAAATGTAAACTCTGCTCCTACTTAAGCCTATGTATGCATTGTGAACGTGCTGTTACCATACGCAAGTGTGTGTGTGCATCTGTCCATATAGACAGAGACAGCTGGCTGAATACTTAATACAAGTTAGCTGCCTACCTGTCATTCAAGGCCAGTTGTGTGGCAGTGGAGTTGTAATTAAATAACTCTCTAAGCAACTAAATATTAAATGAGTAACAGCACTAAATAGACAACAAAGTGTCCATTAAATGATTATAATGGATGTTGCAGAGGCAACTCTACACCCAAGGCCATGCAGGATTCAATTTATTCAAGCCATAATATGTCATGAAAGGATATTGCTGGAAAAAGAATGCTCAGACCTTGGTAATGCATTAATTTACAACTATGATCAAAGCAGTTTTGCTGGAGGTGTGTGTGTGTGTGTGTGTGTGTGTGTGTGTGTGTGTGTGTGTGTGTGTGCGTGCGTGTGTGCGTGCATGCGTGCGTGCGTGTGTGTATGTGCTGACCATGCAAGCCATCCTCTGGGAGGTCCACATCCAGCATGAGGTCATCTTCATCCAACTCTCCTGTTCCTGGAGGGTCCAGGTTGTTCAGGATATCCTGAGAACCACGGAAATCACAGGTAACATTTTGAGGCATTAGATAACATTATAGGCACATTATGAGTGCATTAGAGTCATTATATAATTTTGTCCCCGATCAAAAGTGATTTTGTTCAGTAAGACCAACTACCAGGGGTCGGGTACATGTAACTCTGCATAGATTCAGAAGCAAACAAAAAAAAAACACAATGCACAAAAGCACAAATGTCGTCTTTGCCTGCGATTAATAAAACCTTGCAAAAAGTACATTTTTGTGTCACGCATCATTTTGAAATTGCGTGTATGCACATAAATGTAGTTCCCAATCCTCCAATTAGCAAACATCCTGTTTTGACATAAATCAGGACCAAAGCAGCTTTTTGTTGCTACTAACCCATATTTTATTAAAAGATATATAATAACATTATATGTATAATAGCAGAACACCTCTACAATGTAATCACTGCATAAATACAACTTTTGTGAAACATAATATACATTATAGAATAGAATGTCATGCTGAACTCTTGCGATTATTGTTTTTATTGTGATTATTTTTGTTTTAATTGCATTATGACATTTGTACAGTAATCTATTTATTTGTTATTAATTTCTTAATATTCATTTTCATTGCAGGTAATTTAATCATTTTTTAACTAACAATAGCAATTTATGAAGCACTGTCAATTAGTTCTTTTTCTATATTACTGTTTCACATGATTCTCTTACAACAGCTCATAATATTCCATACACCTTGGATAACAGAACAGGCTTCTGGAAAAAAATATCACTCAATTATGAATAATAATACAGAACATTTTGAAAAGCCAACGAAAACACTTCTCATTACAGCCTCATAATATGCAGTTAGTCTGACTGCTGCGCTGCTGTCTACAGAATAATTCAAAGCATATGCAAAAGCAACGAACTGAATCAATAGTTCAAAGCTTTATTTTTCAAGGCAATTTTGTTCTTCATGAAACTAAATTGACAGGGCTTTGACTAAAAGACACAAGCACAAAATTATTCATTATAGGAAATCGCATGTGCTGCACAACAACTGGCTGGCTCTCAGTGTTTTAGACTTAATGAAAAAGGAAAATGAAGGAAATTGAATAAACAACACATACTTCTGTAGTCATCCAAATACTGTCAAACCAAGATGTTTTTGTCTTTGTTGTTTGAAGAGTCAACCTGTCTAAATCGGTTTTATTCTCTCACTTCCTCTGTTCTCAGATTTATGTCTCTTTTTCCTCCACCCTGTTGCTCTCTTCTCTCTAACCTGATAACTCCCACCTTCTGGATATAACGATTTTAACTTGATGAAGCAAGACATTGTGATGCATTTTTTAAAACATCTATTTAACCAGAATAGCTTTACTGGACGGGATGCTCTCTTTTTCAGAACCAGCCCACACCCACACAGTTCTGGTGAAATGTTAGTAATATACTGACATCAGAATTGAGATGTTGTAATACAGTACAGCATACAGGTACATTCTTCATCAGCTATGCATGTTTTCAGCTATCTAATGGTTCACCCGTGTGTGTGTGTGTGTGTGTGTGTGTGTGTGTGTGTGTGTGTGTGTGTGTGTGTGTGTGTGCGTGTTAAAAAGAGCATCATCTATACATAGTACACCAGTCACACAACAAAAGCAGCAGAACAGCAGCAACAGCTGCACATCCTCTAGCAACACTGTATTTTTTCAGCCAAAGTAAAACTAACAAACAAAACTCACAACTCAGTTCAAAATCATACACTTAGAGGTTCACCGTTTAACCCTATAGTGTATTGATTATATAAAATTAGCACCTAACCACTCAATAATACATTCATTATGTATCATTCACATTCATTCCAGCAACATTCATAACTTACTTTCTGTCTCTGTACTTGCCTTTCATTGACTGTCTTTGTTGTTATTGACAGAGTGTAGCTACAGAGTACATTATATTTTACACAGTCTAAAATAGTCATTTAGTAAGAGCAAACCACACTGCAGGAAGGACCTGGGCTTAGGTTAATTACTGAAATTACATAACAGCAAATGTCAGTGTTCAGTCCGATACATTCAGTGTGTTCCGTTTTTTTAAATATTTTGCTCTGCTGATGTGTTGCGCAGCAAGATGTTGAATCACTTCCTGCTGCAATATTGCTTGCTCTAAGGGAATAATGATTTAACTTGTAGTAGAATATGAGTTTGACACATGCACATGCACATTATCCAAATATCTTAGACACCCAGAGGTGCTCCAGCAATCCAAATCCTGCAGCATGAGCAGCATTCTGAAAGGAAACAGCCAAAGGAAGGTCTTCCAACATACTCAGTTTCATGGTACAGTCACTGCATCCCACCGTAACATCAGATGAATCTTTCAACAAACAAGGCCGGATCAAACAATGATTAAAATCTTCAAAATCACTGGAAACATTTTCAGGCTGAACTTCTCTCTCTCTGACAGTTTGCCCTCAAATGACCCAGTTGTCTGCACAACCGACTTGCAGATCCGAAAATAAAAGCTCAAACCTTTATTCTACTCTGCTTTCTTGGAAAGTATCTTTTGGAATCTCTGGCAGACATTTGGTTTCCGTGTGATGAATGTAAATTTGCATCATGGCACACAATCAGCCCAAAAGGGGTTACAGCTTCAAAGAAAACACAAACTTCAGCATTAGATAAAAGTGTCAAATCAATGAGTGCCAGGGAGAAGTCTTTAGACTGACTGAACTTGTTCTTCTCAGATGTCTCTGTCTTCCTCTTCTCATTTGTCTCACAAGAATTTGAAATGAAGTATCACTTGAGCTACTCTTATCAGAGAGAAGGGCTAGAAATCAACATAACAAATATTTTTTCCAAGATCATTATAGTCATTTTGTGAAAGGCAAATACTTGAGAATTACTAGATAACTTTTCATGGACTTGGTTTGGGAGTGATGTGCTTTGCTGCTGTTGCTGTGTGTGTGTGTGTGTGTGTGTGTGTGTGTGTGTGTGTGTGTGTGTGTGTGTGTGTGTGTGTGTGTGTGTGTGTGTGTGTGTGTGTGTGTGTGTGGGTGTGTGTCCTGTACTAAACAGAATAATTTCTTATACTCTATATCTTGGGGCTCGCTGGTGGTTTTGATGGAGGATGTCCGCTACTCCAATCATTTCCAAATGTCATTGTAATCCATTTGCCCGACTCATTTGCAGCTCTTGAACTAAGACCAATTTTTAACAAAAAGTTGTCTGTCTTACTGAATATAAACATTGTATGTGTGAAATGTATGATAATCCAGTGCACCCACTTTAAAAAGCCTAATTGGTCTTATTGATTTTACAGTGATAATTAGGTATCCGCTGTGAGCTCTGAGTGTTTGAGAAACTAATAAGCGGTGAGTCCGAACAACATCCAAATAATGACACCCAAATATGGGTTTATAAAGAAAAATACAGATTACCAGAAAATCTTTTTTTATATTGATTCTTCTTTCATTCTATTCCCTTTCAACTCTGGCTATAATAGGCTGTCAGTGTAGAGTGGGAGGGCTTTAAGGGAAGGTAACAGTTAAAGAGTCTACCACAAACTACTGAAGCTACTAACAAATACTGAAACAAATAACAGATTCAAATAAAGGCTGAAGAAAAATATGGAGGAAAAAAAGCACAGCATTACTTGTACTCCTTTATAATGGCTCACGTGGCAAATTCGTCAAACTGTGTACTTCTACAGCATTAATGCTTAATAACAGAAAAAACTTTATGATTTGTGATCAAATCTACCTCTTCTTTCTCAATGTTACAGTAAGGTACAGATAATGAAACTCAACACTTTGATGTTTCACAGTGGATGAGGATTTTTGGATCATTGGATGTATTTTGTTTTTTCAATTTCATAGTATAAGAGATGCTTTTCAGTTTTATAGCCTATTATGACCTGTTGCCTTTTGGGAGAGGGATTGTACAGTGGTCGCACAGTGTAATACAGAAGTGTTTGATATGTTCCTTATTTTTATAATGAAAATTGTATACAAAAGTACCCAGTGGGCAAATGTTAGTCCCCAGCAAGAGGATGTTGTCTGTCTTTGACACTTGCACCACTGTCTGTTCAAAACAAATGAGAATCAACTTATCCATAGCATCTGGGGTTTTTCCACTGTACCAAACTCACACCGAACCGTGACTCCTAAACCGGGGTATGAACTGTAAAATGAATTCTCTGTACTGTGCAATATCCTTTCTAATAATAGTTTATTTCTGTTGCGTTGTGCTACGTAGGCAAACATTTAGAGAACGAAACTGAGGCAGTGTGGAGGAGGCACTCTGAGTGAAATTGATGGCAGCTGAAGAACAGAGCAAAATAGAGTTAGGTAACCCTCAAATCAGCATGTTTTTCACAGATTTATCTTTTCTCCATTTCGTTTGGTGCTGAGATGTGCGTATTGTTGACAAAATAACAATAATGTGCTTCCTGTGCCATAGTGTATATGCCTTAGACATATAAAACAGACAGGAGTGTTGTTGCAATCAATGACAAACAAGCAGACACCTCAGGTGTCTGTGCTGTTTACAAATTGCACTGTTTTTTAAGATGGTCGCAGTTTGAAAAGGATTTGTTTCTTAAGTGTAAGGTGTAGTTACTGTTATGAACAATGTAAGTAGTTTCATTTTGTTGTTCATTGCTTTATATAGTATATATAGTGTACAATTAATGTTCTGCTTAATATGAATATAAGGATGTCTTTTGAGAAAGTGAGGTTTTCGGATCTTTATGCTTGATACATTTGATTGATCGCTTTTTATTTTTTTCATAAGGAGCATGAAATGTAAATGAGAATACTGCAAGTTAAATTGGACATGAAGGCGAGAGAGATTAAACAAATGAAGTGTTTTATCTGTCAGTACTGGCAGTGAGAAATACATTAATGTCCTGTATTAAATATTGTCTTCTAAAAACTTACAGTTTTGGTAACTTTAATAATATAATGAAATATTAACCTTTCCTTAGAAACGTAATTTATAGTGCAGTCCATAAGTATTTGGATACATTGTGTTGGCTCTGTATGGCAGCACATTTAAACTCTAACAACAGAAAGCAATGACTATTACGTAGGTGTATAATGCATATATATTGATGTCCTCATCTGAGGGTAGAAGCTCCTCCTGAGCCTCTCAGTGCTGACCAGATGTATTCGGTACCTTCTTCCCGACCTCAACAGGGAGAAAAGGCTGTTACCCGGGTGGTTTGGATCTTTAGTGATTCTCCTAGCCTTATTGTTGCAGCGCCTGGTGTAAATATCCTTTAGGCAGTGTAGGGTATAGAATGCCACATGTATTATGCATTAGAAACCTGATGTAGAAACTTCATTGTCGATTAATCTGTTGATAATTTTTCTCAATTAATCAATTAGTTGTTTGGTCTATAAAATTTTAGAAAAATGTTGATCAGTGTTTTCCAAAATCCAAGATGACATCCTCAAACGTCTTGTTTTGTCAAACTCAAATATATTATTATACTGTGAAGAAACTAGAAAATATTCACATTTAAGAAGCTGGAATCAGAGAATTTCTACTATTTGACAAAATTACTCAAATCGATTAATCGATTATTAAAATAGTTGCCGATTAATTTAATAGTTGACAACTAATTGATTAATTGATAAATATTTGCAGCTCTAAACTGATGTAAGCAAAAACATTCAATGGGTCCCATTAATTAAATGTCATTGCCAGTTTAGTATCATTAGTATCAGATTACAGGACTTTAATCTAGACAATTAATTTTTGTATATCCAGTCTAAAACAAAACTTTAGTTTGAGACAATGCTCAGAAATGAAGTTATAATGTTCTCATTTCTAACATTTAAGCAACAATAAGCTAGAGTAAATCTTGCTGTAAAATGTTTTACAGTAAGATAATTGGCCATGACACAATCCACACAGATGCACTGTGTGGATTGTGTCATAGCCAATTATGCAACTGCAAGTAAAATATAGTCAATAAACTGATTTTACTCAAACAACAAATCTTGTCAGAGAAAATGGTTCTGCTTTTATGTTGCCAGCTAATATAGTATTGTGTTGTCTTACAGGGGCCCAATAAGCAGCCAATGTAAGATTGACAATATGTGAGGGCCAGTTGAGAGACAAAGTGGTTATAAAAGGCAGCATGGTAATGATCTGCAGTAAAATATGAGTCATGACTGTGGTCAATCATTAAAGGGAGTCATGATGGATAATGATGGAAGTATAGGCTGTAATTCTGCATGACTCAGACTGCAGTTCTCACAGATTGTGTGTTATGGTCTCCATTGAAAGCACTGAATGCACTAAAAGAGGAACACAAAAAAACATTGTTTACCTCAAAGGGCTTCTGCTGTTCATTTAAAATCAAGACAAACAAAAGCAGGTTAGCTATAAGCCTCATTAATGCAATAGCATAGCCGCTTCACTGGCAGCATGTTCCATAAATGGCTCAGCACTCTGCAGACAAAAGGCTTAAGCACCTCACTCATTTTAACACTAATTAATTGACCTGTCTCAACCTGGCTCCCCAAAAGCCTAAAATTAGAGGTAAAATAAATAAATCAGGGATAAGAGGCAGCGTAACTCTGCAGCTTTGAGGAAAAGGGAGAAACTAAAGGATTACAGGACCACCAGGAGTTTGGCTGGAAAACAGAAAGGGAAAAGAGGGGGAGAAGGCCAAATGAATAAAACATCAACAGGAGAAACAACAAACTGGTAAAATAAACAAAATGTCAACAGCAAAAAAAAAACTGCCAGTTATCCAATAGCAAGATGAATAAGAACTGTCAGAATTGTAAGATGCAAAAGAGAAACATCCGGGAGTTTTCCGTGCAAGGTTTCATGCTGCAAGGTGGGACACTGGGCTGTAATTTGAAAGGGAAATTTATTTCTTATAATGAGAGACACTCCAATACACAATGAAATCAACAGGGCAGTTCTTAAGGACACAGGTCCAATCCAAAACTTACCATTAAAATGAGTTTGACTAATTCTCAGTTACTTATCCATTGAAATGTGACCATAAAGTTTGATTTAATGTAAAGATAAAACCTCGCACTTGATGATACATTGTGATGATAATGTGATGCAATACAAAATAGTAATGCATATTACATTTGAGTTTGATTCATTAATGTGGTTGATGAGAATCTGGTAGAGATGGGCTGATTGTAGTTATGTTGTTTTCAATTTTATTATATCTAAGGACCAAATATTTGGTGACTCCTGAGGAGAGAAAATATTAGCTGTACTTAACAATATAAAGCAATCCAATAGAAAAAAACAACAAACAAAAATGTCCACAGCCAAACTACTAATTTCATTCTTCTGAGTTTCAACAAAAATCGAACATCATAAGCTTCACAGAGGTTATAAGTATCATGGAGGTATTGTACTGGATTCTAGTTAATTTCAGAGGTGTTGCTATTATTGTGTCCACCTTGATGTAAATATGAGAAAGCATCTCATCTCCTCTCTCCTACTATTTCAGCTTCTCTCTGTATCCTATGCATTATGAGCTCTTGTGAGTTGCCTGACAAAATAAAATAAATAATCTCAAACACTCAAAACTACTTCAACCATTTGAATATAAATTGCGCCCAGCCTACTGATGCTGTTGCACTGCATGAAAAATTGTGCTGAGGCCCGGGAAACATTTACAGTCACTAAGACAAGTAACCATCCATTTAACAATGCCAATTTTTTAAAGCTGGTACTGTAACGACCTGCATGGGAATGTTGTTATCAACTCAGGTATACCCACTCCTTGATTTTGCACAGAGGTATAAGAATGCAGATAGAGCCATATATAGCCAGAAAAATACTGGGACACACGAACCAGGAACACTAGCAAGCACACACTTGTTGTGTGTCTTAAGGATGCACAGTGCCTCCAAGTGGACTGAGCCCACCACTGCAGCATGGCAAACTAAACCTGCTTAGAACTGAATATCTCATCCATTCTCTCATACCTACAAGAAACAAACAGGGAGAGTATGCTTACACATACATTATATAAACACTAGTTGCTTTCTATCTAAAGAGGATTACATTGTTTTATTTGCTTAGAGCCATTATTGCATGCCTTGCCTTTTTACATGTCATTAAGATTGGGCCTAATTACCCTGCATGTCTTTTTCTCCAGCATCTAATTCAGAGCAGGAGGCTTTTCGCATGCACAAGATCAAGAAAGACGCTTTACTGGCATTTTGTTCAACTACTAACAAACTGTGATACACATTGTTTGATGCCTCGACTTTGTCATTACAGACCACATAGATTATGCAGGATAAATCCAAAAGATCATTTTGGACACAGACGCTGCTTTGTGACAGGATTATATTCGTGGTTTTCTTCTCCTCATTATGAGGAACAATTTACTCAGTAAACAAGGGAAGAATGAGCAAGAGAGAGACACTAACAGATGGAAAGATAATAATAGAAAATACTGTAGGAGAAAAAGGGGTGGGATCGAGAGAGCTCAGTGCATCCAATTACAGTAAGTGGGCTCATTTCCTCTAATCAAATAGCTCAGTTAAATATCTCAAAGGCAGATTCCCCATAGAGCTGATCTTCACACATCAGCAATCAGTCACTAAGTCTATCCCTTTCTCTTTCGGGTTTCTACTCTTTTCCGCATTACTTCTTTTTTCCTCTCTAGCTCCCACTTACTCAACAGCCATCACCATGCCTTTCCCTCTCTTATAGCAAGGACTATCAATATTCTTTTCTTCTCTGAACAGAGATTTGTACCTGACTAAGGGATGTTATTTCTCTTCTCATTTAACATACTGTAATGGGAAGATTTTCTTTTCACGTTTCATAGAAAGGTTTCACACAAGCCTCAAATATGCATTCATTCATTTCTCCACAGATTTCTAGCGGTGTTGGGTCTGCTGCATAGGATGGGAATGAAAGCTGCTACTGATGCAATAACAGCCCCCAGTCTTAGTCACAGGGGACAAACATCCTCTAGTTAAACACAAACTAGTAGCCCTGTGGCTGTTTCATTCTGGTAGAATAGAACAGCATTAGATATTGACGTTAGATCTCTCTAATCACCCGCAATTATTTTGATTACAAAATACATGATAGTATCTAGTACAATAATAATAGCCTAATTTAGTGTAGAACTGCAGTCAAATAATTTAAAAAGCATCTTGTACTTCTGAAGAAGATACTTCTTCTAGGACTGATTAAAATTCTCTAATCCATCCTTGATTATTCTGTTATCCACTGTAGAATATTGTTTCTATACAGTAAAGTACGTAGATTCAAGTGGACTATGCCATGGCGAAATACAAAAACTATGGTCTGAGATATTGTCTCCAGTCTGCTATTGTAGAATGTCAAATACACTTTGACATCAAAACGCATGACATTTTACCTAATCTGCTACACAAACGTGCATGCATGCACACACACACACGCACTCGCACACGCACACACCTTAAAGGACAATTCCGGAGCAAACTGAACCTAGGGGTTAATAACACATGATTACTGAGTCGACCGTTCTCTGGGCTATGTTTTCATGCTAATCAAATGTGTCTCTAGCTTGAAACAAGCTACCACAAACCGCTGATTAGCTTATAAAGCTATTCGTCGGGGCATGGGTAAAGAAAAAGAAAAAAAAGAAATTTCTATTTCTATACCACTAACAAGGCTCAAAATAGCACCACACTTCAACGGTAGCATAATGAGGGTCCCTACATGTAAACCCAAGCATTGAGAACTTTGTAAGTGTACAGACAGTGTATTAAAAAGATAGATTATAAAGACAGTAGCGTTCACGTATACAAGCAGGCACCATCTTGGGTCAGTCATGACCAATCAAACGACAAACGCCGTGCAACCAGTAACCAGTAACATAGCTCAAGCACGGCGCTCGTCGTTCGACTGGTCATGCCCAGATGGAAATAGCGATTTCTTTTTACTTTACCCATGCCCCGACGAATAGCTTTATAAGCTAATCAGCGGTCTGCGGTAGCTTGTTTAAAGCTAGAGACACATTTGATTAGCATGAAAACATATCCCAGAGAACGGTCGATTCGGTGTTATTAACCCCTAGGTTCATTTTGCGCAGGAATTGTCCTTTAAGACATGCTGAATGACTCTTAATCAGATACACATGGCTAAAGCACACGTGCTTGTACTGACAGCACCAATGAGCACCTAATGTACAGACAGAGCATACACATACACAGCACACACACATAATGCTCTCTCCTCCTTTTCTTATTGCTTTGGTAGTTGCTACAGATCCATTATTGCGAGATAAACATGTTACATTTTCAGTGACTCGAAGCTTGTGTCAACATCACATGGTAAAAGTAGTAAACACATAAAGCTTATATAATTTCTAATCCAGCTCATTTTAAGCTCTTTACGCATTCCTGAGATCAGGTGCTGTGGAACAGTAATACAGAGAACCAAAGCGAAGGCCAGCGAGACTATTAACACACAGTTGGTGGCCAGGTCAGCATTCCTCTCAGGGAGAGAGAGGGCTTGGCATGAAACCGCCGGTGAGAGCTGGCAGAAACCTCTAGACAGTTTAGTTTTCCCTTTCAGCCTTTGTTCTGCTCGTTTAATCCCCAATTACAAAAGGAAGGAGGAATTATTTAAAAGTGGAACTGATTAATGGATTGAACCACATACAGTGTTTGTCATGCTAAAAAGGTCTGCTGTTGTAACCAGGTCTACAAGTACAGTATATGTGCTTGATAATGGCCTCAAAGTTTATTAGCTGAACAAAGTCAAACCCTTATTAGGGGACATTTACTTTAATTACATGACAAATAAGACCTGCATTACTGTACACAGCACATCAAACACTTGGGCTAACTCTAAAAAAGTTTAACTTTTCTAATCACAGACCAAAGAGAAGATTGCACACTACCACATATTTCCATGAATTCCTTAATAATAGAATAATAGTGATACTACAGGGCTTGCAAATGTACGCTTTATCACATTACTTCAAAGTGTAGAATATAGAGAGTGTGCTTGAGGGTAATTTAGGTTTAGCTCATGAAGCTAACATTATGTACATTATGTTTTCTTAAACATATATTGCAGGCCCACATTCTTTTGAGCTGGTCTTTTGATGTTTGAACTCTTGTCTCTAGCACCCATGGAAATGATACAAGAAGTCCATTTGTGTAATATGAATCAGACCACTTTTAATGGGCCATAGCCTTTTCTTTCAACCCTACCCCTCTTAAAAACAACTGTACTACAGAATGAACCCACTTCTCAGTCACACAAGCCGATTCTTTGCCAACTAGCAATCAGTTAAAGCTGCAATGGTGTTCTCTGAAGTTCTTAGCCTTAGTATCGTATCATCATCGCCAAGGGTTTTGGCTGCTCTTGACCCGTTTCCATTTCTGAAATATGCTACAAAGCAATCTGCCAGTTGACATAAAGTGAGGAGTGGAGAGCATGAGCAGCTTGTTGGCGACGCTACAATTAAAGTGCTTACTTCCTTCCTTCCTTTAATATTATAATTAACAATTGAGATATACTTCGAAACATACAGTATCAGAGCTGAAACTTATATTTGATTTACTACCAATGAGTCAATCAACAGAACATTTAACTTTTAACATAAATAACATTAAGTGAGCTAGTCGCCCATGTTTAATTCATATCAGTTTCTTTGACTAAAGAATTTCTGGAATTATGGAATTTTCTTGCAAAAGAAGTGATTTTAAGATGATATCTTTTTTTCTGACAGCAGTGGGAATAAGTGGAACCAGCAGCAAAATATTTGTAAGTTATGTCAGATTTTAGGTTTTCTTTTGCATTTAACTTAATGTCAAAATTCATCAAAGCTGGAAACTGGGACTCACCATGCTGTTGAGCTCTGAATCATCATAGCTGTCACATGGCCCAGGCCCCCCAAGGGGCTCAAGACCATCTTCATCCCACATGTAGGTTCCACCAGAGCTGTTGGAGGGTGATAACTCCACAGACGAAACCTGAAGGACATCACCCTGCTCTGAAGACAAATCCAGTGGTCCCTGGGAGTCCTGCATAGGGCTTTCTTCTGTATTTCCTGAAGAACAAATATAAACACAGGACTGAACTGACACAACTATAGCACAAACATTTAGTTGAATGTTTTTTCAATTGTTTTTTTCAATTTACCTGCCAGATCCACAGTGTCCCAATCAAGGTTCTCATTGAGAAAGCTTTGTAGGCGGGTTTGGGTAGTGCTGCCAGTTTTCCTGTTGTCAGGCAGGTCACTATCACTGAACACATCTCCCACACAGTCAATGTCATCTAGAAACTCTTCACTGATATCGCCTCTGTCTAGAGATGAGGCAGAAGACAAGGACATGTCCTCCAGAGTCTCGCCTGCTGTCTGGCCAGAGCTCTTCCTAAGCATACTACTTCCTCCTCCTTTTTCTCCTCCAGAGCTTCCATCACTGTCACTGTGTGAGTATGCCTTGGCAGCTTCGACAGTTTGCTCAATGTCTTTTGCTATCTCTAATAGCCCTGCACATTCAGAAGCAGCTGAAGGTCTGATATCCCCCTTGACCCTTCCTGGAAAAAGTGGCTTCTGCTGCTTGGCCTGCCCAGATCGAGACAGCCTGTAGCCCAAAGACCCCCCACTGCCTCCCAATGATTTGGTCAGCACACTACTGGGAAGCAGAGGCTTCTTTAGAGCACTGGGAGTAGTGGGTGCAGGGGAGATCGAGAGGGTAGGCAGAGAGGAGGCAGCTGAAGAAGTTCTACTGTACTGAAGTCCTCCACATAGACCTCCTGAACCTCCAAGGCTGCCATTCATGCCCCCCAGTCCTAAACCCACTCTTCCATTGTTCAGCTGAGGGGGTTTAAGGAAAGTACTCCGAGGAGGTCGAAGCTGAGTGTTTGCCAGAGGCTTGGCTAGCTCCACAGCGCGGTTAAATGAGAAGGACCGTGTCATAGACTGGCTGGTGGGCGAGGGAATCTGCTTGAAGTGAGTGAAGCTGTTCGAACGCACCATGTTGTCCAGCGCCAAGGTCTTAAGGCTGTCACTGGACTGGGACAGGCTGTCTTGAGAGCTGCTTCTGGGAGAGCTGGATCCTAACCTTGGCCGCACAAGACGGGACTCTGACTCTGTTTGAGCAGGAATGCTGGAGCAATTATGGCCCTTTTTAGGACTTACGTTTAGTGGGCTTTGGCCTAGCTTGGTCCCTACTTTGGGACTCATCGTCAAGGATTGCTTGGGGATGGCCTTGGGACTGGAGACCGCCACCATGAAAGCACCTGATCTTCGCATCTTGGGCGTCGCAGGAAAGCCATTCTTTACCTCCTTTGCCACTGAGGGAAGCTGTATCTGAGCCTTGTCTTCAACTCCATCCCCAGGGCTGGTGGGGGTCGTGACGCCAGTGGGGGTTGTCCCCTCATCTCTCTTCCATTTCAGGGAAAAAGAAGAGGCACAGATTACGCCATTTAGGCGTGTTCCTGGGGGAGTGATCTTACCATCCTGGGTAGGGGTGGTTGGCTGTGTGGAACCATTGGACAAGGGGCTAGCGCCACCAGTCGAGGAGCGTCCACCAAATTTAGGCAATCTGGATACCATGGCAGACCTGATGGGTGCTTTCTCTTCCATTAGATGCCAACAAAGGCATGGATGAATGTGTAATTACACACAACTAGAGAAAGAATACACAAAAAGACAGCACAGGAGATGATTAGATTTAAGTGTGCATGATTTGACTTCGGACACTGACAAGCAGCTATATATCTTTGACTGGTAATATAGTACAGAGATTTGTTTTTCTGTCTATGACAATAACCACAACTATGAAAAGTTCCATTATAGATTAAGTGAAAGAAGAAAGTCAAATGTAGTTGAAAAACACACATTAGCAAGCGCACTCAGACACAGTAACAATACAAAGGGTAGTCCTGTCCACCTGCTGCAGTGATTGCATGTCTGTCTTCTTTTTAAAGATCGCTGACTGTGAGAAGCATTAGGGATTAATCTGGCAAGCTTACTGGGCGACTTGAGACTTTGTCACGGCAAGTCTGCCTGATGCTTTCCCGTGGTCAATCGGAGAGACATATTGGAGGGAGGGCTAAATTAAATGTCTTTATGCAACTGGTACATGACCACAAATTCCAATCACACATGGCATATCTGTTGTCTATTCCTTAAACATTGTGCTAAGTACCTGTGACTCTATTAAAAAAAGACAGCAAAAAATGTATAAACTAAATCCAGTGCCAGAAACAGAATAGTGTGCTTGTTTAAGACCATGCAATTGCAACATAAAATTTCCCAAAACTGAGGGTAAATAAAAGAAACAAACAGGACATTCTTAATGATGAGCTTCAATATTTTAAGGGTTTCACACATGACACGACCTGTAGCTGGCATGGGTTTTAGAGGATATGGCACCAACATGCCTGGCCAACAAAAGAATGGGCAAATGGACAGACAGCGCCTGGGCGACAAGGGGAAACCAGTGCTGGGAAGGTGTCCAGCACACTGTGAATAGTGAATGGAGGATGTATAACATGTGAAGCCAATGGAGGAAGAACACAGGGCTGTTTCCTGCTACTCATTGTTAAATTTATTCAATTTGAATCAGCCATGTGACAAGTGTACATGTGTTGGTGGTGCACCTGCGTGATCCATCTGGCTAGTGCTGGAAAATTATGAATAGGATAGTTACTGAGATCCAGATGGCTGGTGCGGTTAGCAGAAAGTGATACATCTGCATGAGGGAGCAAAGCAGTTACTTAAAACTGTTTGTTGTTTGTTGTTGCATCAAATAATATTAATATTCACAAATGCTAATTAACCTTTAAGAAATGCATGCTCCCACGTGAGTGGATCCTTTGACAAACTGGCACTAAGGCAGATACTAGAGCAATAATCCACTCAACATTTGAAGGGTGGGGGAGGGGTGTTGTGTTACAATGTGGGTCACCTATTCTGTAAAAAAAAAATAATAATAAATAAAACTGTACCACACTGCCCCACATTCCCATGCACAGACACACGTGTCTACAATCAAAGAGACACACTCACCACTGACACAGAAGTCTGGCTATGCCACCATCCTAAGCTGCTTCAAAAACACACACGGGCACAAACACTAAAACACATAGTTACACACAAAATCAGGTCAGCATGTGCAGGCAGGGCAACCAAAGCCTCTTTGCCCCGGGGAAGTGGGCGGTGATTGTGTGTGTCTATGTGTGTTTAATGGGTAGCAATTAGATTAGGGGTTTTCGCCACTGTGAATGGCCCCAGAACCTCTCAAGTTTTATTCACATCCAGCGTGGCAGATCACTATTACAAAGCAGCAAATCCACACACTGCTGTGGCAAATGTTTATTCATCTGGGTCATCTCATTCATCACCCAGCCACTGGAAGATCTCTGACTGCAGTGCTGGTGTTTTCTTTGATGTTTTTTTACTTAAGTCCCCATGAAAAAATCCACAGCTTCTATTCTTGACATATTATGGTTTTGTCATAATTATTGGCCTGCTGCATATAGATACAGAGGTGCAGTCAATGAAAAGTAATCTCAACAGTCTCAACTTTGTATTTACTGCAACAGCAAACAAGAGAAATATGCACAGCCCTCTGATTTAACAGTTCAGCTCAAATAATACAACTAGTAAGCTCATGAAAGAGAAGTAAAAAAAAAAAACAAAGATCTGAGATGTCAGAGATCAACGTGTATATATGACATTAGCTTTCTCTACATTTAGGCAAATTTAAAAAAAATTCTAATGGAAAATCAGTAGCCTACTAATGTCACATCATCAGAGCCCAGGTATAAAGCTGAGTATTGCCTCAATACTAGTATCAATGTATGTCTCAATACTAGTGCCCATACAATACCAATGTTTTGGTACCAATGCCCAAAACAATGCTGTTAAAGTTACCTTGAATTGCGGCATATGTAATACATATTAATACATTCAAATTTATATTATTTTAACAAAATAAGACAAACTTGCCACGTGAATAATTGATCTTAACATTAACATCCATGCAAGCATTTTGCCTAAATAAACATAAAAAATTATTATTTGAATATTATTTGAGTAAATAGCTTGTCTAAGAATCAGAAAAAAAGGTATCTGACCAAATTTCAGTAAATGACTGCATGGTTCTGTTACTCCGTGCTACAGATACAATATGGTTGATATCCAGCCCTAAGTATCCCTAATACTAGTACAAAGACACAGGTCAGATCAAGAGGACCACAAATAAACAACAAGATCCCGACTGACTGACACACATTCAGAGGTAGGGCAGTAAAACGTGCAGGCCATCTGTCAAACTATCTGATGGCCTGCCCCTCCCCCCAGAGTATAGTACTGTAGATAAATATCTCAGAGAATCACTAACAAGTACAAGGCTTGCACTAAACCCCATATTAACCAAGGCCAGCAATGTGCCTTCTGTGGCTCTGCACTGCAAAACAAAACGATGAAATGAAATGAAACCTTTATAGTGTGAAGGGATGAATAATGTAAAGAAAAGTCCAGGAAAACATAGTCCAGAGCTATAATCATAATTGTATATTGTGAAAATATGTTACAGGGAAAGCAAATGATGTAGCCTACACTGCAATGAGAAACCCTCTAACAAGTCTTAGTGCTGTTGATTTCATTTTAATCTGGTTCGACACTGAGGTCTTCAGAGATAGTTTCAATAATTAAGTTTATCTTTGTTTTGTGGTCTGAATTCTTCACTGCAATGAGAATTGTTGAACAACAATAAACAGTTTTGTCTTGATGTCCAGAAACTCTCTGTTTTATAGATTTTGTCTGTTATAGAACAGATTAACAACCAGAATTAACATCCAATATCACCCAGTGCATGCATGGTTTCTCCATGGTTTACTCCCAATCAAGAGAGGCTAATAGTACACACAATGAAAGAAAAGAAACAGGAGAGGGAGGGAAAATGATTACAACAAGAAGAGGCAAAGAGAAAGACAGATACTGTTAAATAAATAGAATGAGAGAGACAGAGAGACAGGACTTCAGGCAGACTTTTCCCACAGAGAGATCTTCTGCTACCCTGCTATTCAGCATCTCAGCAGTGATCCCTGTTTGTACAGAGAATGGGAGCTTTATGTCTGTCTGCCAGTGACACTATTTGGCCTTACTTTATTTCCCACTCAGATGACAGTATGACAGAAATCACCTGGCAGAGATGGGGGAAGGCTGAAAATTTGGATCTGCAAGAATAAGTCGTTCATTACTCCTCTGACAAAGCTTTCACTTTTGACCTGCACACACACTACAGAGATGCATTCTTCATGAGTAACAGGATGGATGCAGATAGGATGTGACAGGCCGAGGGCTATGATCTATTGGGTCATTGGGGCTACGCATGAATGGAGGTGCTCTACTACAGACAGTAAATCCCCTATCGTGCGGTGTATCCCCACAGCCGGTCTGTCCCCATCTCCAAATGCTCATAGTTCCCAATCCTTACAAAGTCTCAGCACCAACCCCTAAATAGCAGAATGCCAGGCTAGATCCATCTTTCCCCTCCTACCTTTCCTTCACTCAATTTTTAAAGATTGGTAAGGGGAGAATTTTTAAAGATTGCGAAAAACCCTAGAGAAGGATCCAGAGTAAGGGATGCCTTATTTGAAAAAACAATCCACCTTTCTGTAGTATTTTAGAACGAAAACAGCAAAAAATATTAAAAACTTTTTAAAATTGAAATGATGGGTAAACATGAGTACCTTACTGGTAGTATTGTATACAGTTGTTGATGACTGTTATACTGTATAATATTGCAGTATACATTACTGCCAACTAATTTCCAAAGCATTGCATCATATTTGTATCTTGTTAATGCATTTGTCATTTTAGTACAATATGAAAATCAACTTTGGGAGGATTGATCCCTTCAATAAAATATAATCTTAAAAGAACAGACAGATTTAAAAAAAAAAAAAAAAAAGTTTTTAAAAGCAGAGGTGGGCCACTTGGCCTGAAATAAAGACCATCTGTGAACATCATAAAAAGGGAACACACTTATGAAGTTCATTCTCAGCGGAAAAAAAAAGAGCAGTGTTATTTCACACAGCACATGCCATGTGACTTTGGGATGTCATATTTTTCGACAAAAAAAAACAGTTTGACAGACACTACTGTTTTCTCTGTTGTCCTGCTGCTGTAACTATTTCATGTGTAGAGTCATTTGTAGCTTATAAACTTAGCACAAAAAGTAAGGAAATGTGTGTATGGTAGATTAATTCTTTGTGGTAACAATGCTTTTTGGCAATAAATCTTATACTGGTTGGTAAAGATGAACTGGCAGTTGCAACTTGCAACTCGCAACATCTGTCTACCTTCCTATTTCTTTCCATCTTGAAAATCTATCTTTCATAACATTTATTTGAATGTTTATTTGTAAAGGGGCATGTAGCATAAACCAATGCCACACACCAAAGCATTTACAGCCAAAGCTAATTTGCAATGCCAGTCTAGCGCCAAACCAGTCAATAATATGGATCAATAGTTATATAACCCGTCTGAAGAGCCTAGTGTGTCATCCAGTTGGCTCCACTCTGAGACAAGTACCACCTCAGACACACATTATAACTACTATCTCAGAGCTGTTTCACTCTTGTCAGTGTCACTCTCAACAAATCCAAGGGCTTGTTTCAACCAACCAGAGTACAGATCAATTTTAAAATGAGAAAATATGTAGGCCTATTTAAATCAAAGTATCTGATCTGAGAATGGATAATGTCATAATAAATATAAGCTGACAATCAAATACAGTCCAAAGGACATTCTTAGCTCCTATTGAATCTAAACCAAAGTGCAGCTTCATTTACATATATTGACCATTGAGTCCATGTCCCGCTGGAGTAATAACTAGGCCAGTCATCTGGACAGAGCAGTAGTGGGCCACAGCTCTGTCCCTGAAGAGATTAACAGAGTGCCATTAGAGCAGGCTAATAGAATGAGACAGGGATGAAAGCAACACTGACACAAGGCTAATGTGTATTGAGTGAAACCAATACTGGGCTGAGCTGCACTGATGCTTACAGAAGCAAATCCAATGAGACAGCATAGAGGGTTTGGTAATGCTATATACCAAATGTGGTAGATCGAATGGCAGAGAGCAAAAGAGGAAACAGTGAGTAGAGAGAGGTGGAGAAAAGGTGTGGCAACCTGCTACATTAAAAACAGTATGTTAACCTTGCATGTGGTAGTATACTGGACCACCACAAGCACACAGACACCTACAGACACAACGTCCCATCACATTTTTGGCTCATAATGTACCACAGAAAAGTAGATAAGAAAACATTACCTTAACTCTGAGAACTTATGTTGACTACTCCAATCATTTTCATCCCAGAGTCAATCATTAATATAAGAGCTACGCCCTGCCATGTCACTCTGTTTCCTCCATCATTTAAACTGAAAGTAAGGGAGCGCCCAAAAGATAGAAGAGCACAGGAACAGGAAGATCGTGATCTGTCTGCTGGCTGGCTCTCTCCTTGCATGTGTGCCTGTGTGTAATGTGACGTCTGTGGTGTGTAGCGATGGGTATGTGGGTGGGGAGAACAGAGCCTTTATGGGAGTGTTTAATATTTAATAAGGCATGAAAGAAGGTGAAAAGAACTTTTGTTTTGTGGGAAAATACAATAAAAGAAGAAATGAAAAACATAACAAGGACTCATTTCCAGTACAAGAAATTATCAGCAGGAAAAGTAGCAGCAGAAAAAAATGTTGGTATAAAGACTAAAGCCATATAATCCTTCTGACTCAAGATATTTTACCAACAAGCTAAAGTAGCAATTTTCAGTGTGCATGCTGCAGCCCTATAATGTCATGATATCACCAGAGAGAAAAATAAAGGGAAACAGATCCTGCCTAGCACTCTGCTGTCTTTGAAAAGTCACTCCAGTAAGGAGGAATTTGTTGTGGTTCTCGTAAAGATTCAATGTAAGTTCAATTTCCCCGACTCATTTCATGGTTGACAGCATACTGGTTCTACTCAGTCAACCATTTTCAGCTAAGTGCCAGCAGTAAAACCATACGAGCACTGCCAGTTCCTCAATATCTCCTGCTTGTACGTGTCACAGCATGGAGTCTGATCCAATCCACATCAGCAACGATAAAATAAAGGCTAAAACACAGGGTTTCAAAGGACTTCTTCAGCTTTAAAATTGCTTCATGTTGTGCTTCTATTAACAAGCCTCAATCAAAGTAAGCTGCTAAACATCTACGTCGTTATATTGGTATTCTTCTAAATATTTGTTATTTCTAGACTGAAGTTGCTTCCACCATGCAACTTTGAATGGTGGAAAGATTTATTATATTTTTGGTGCTACATTAATTTAGGATATACTGTATCTACAGAACCAAGATACAGTAGTGACAAAGAAAGCCTGAACCAAAAATGAGTCATATACTGACTAGTCACGACACAGAAACACCCTCAAAAAGTCCTCATCATCCACCCTGACTCATCAATAAAAATACCTCTGCTGCTGCGTTCTTTCTGAGGTGTGATGCTGAGCAGTGGAAGTCTTGACAGGACTTGGCAGAATCTAATTATCTTCACTGTTAGAGCATCCCAGCTGTCCACAATCCCATTGCCATAATCACATTTATCCTAACACCACTCCTCTCTCTGCTTTATCGTTCACGATTTTAAGTGTATGTGCACGGCAAGAATAGAAAGACATGCAAGTATCGGTTCCCTCTCCCATCTATGACCTTCACTTGAACCACACCGTGGGAAGACTGCAGTGCATTTGACAGCTTCATTTAATTCTCACCTTCTGATTGGCCACAAGAACTAGTAAGGCTGATAAGTGTCACCAAGCAACAGCGCAGGTGTCAATCACTGTCGGCAAGGTCATTAGAGTAGTTTATGTACAGTATATGAGATCCGAAGGCAGGGCAGACAGCAGCCCGAGGCTTACTTTTCTTTTTGAAGCATAATTAAACTTCACTGAGACAACAGAAAATCCCATTATTGATTGATCACACAAGGGAGACAGGGTTTCCCCCATTATATTGCAAAGCCTGGTTGCCCTCCACCAGGCTTAAGCCACTGGAAATTATTTTGTAATGTATTTTTAAGACGTTTTACAGTTACAGTGGGGCGGCTCGGTTGCAAACAAAGACGTAGTCATATTTTCAAATCTCCAGTTAGCTTTTAGCGCTGACTTAATGTAGGGCGCTATGGAATCTTTCTTATAGCTTTTTTAAATTCTCAATTTCGCGATTCCTTCCATGATTCTGTTATCACAGAAACTATTGGGCTCTACATTAATGCTGCCATCAGTCTGTGACTGGCCCCAGCTGAGCCCTCGTCGAAAAAAAGACACTTGCCACCGGGCTAAACTACTTTTCTGGGGGAAACCCTGTGAGATATCACAATTACAGTAGAGCACAAAAACAGAGATGTGATCAGCACAAAAAAAAAGACAGGAAGTAGTGAGAGACAAAGCAAAAACAACAAGAATCTCCATTAGAAATGACAGACAGGAGCATGACCACAGATTTTTTAAAGGCATGTGATGTTAATATAGATTTGTTGCTTAACTAGCTTAGGCATATAATGATGTAAGTAACATTCAAATTAAGAGGGCCGACGTTTTCGTAATAAAATACATTATTTGTGTTAGCAAACCATTTTTAGAGGGCATTATGGACTTCCCATTGACGTCCTCCTTCTGACTATCTGTCAAATCATTAATCATTAATATATTTATTGGTTTTCAGCTTTGCAAATCATATCAAATTGTACAGTGAATAACAGTTATATAAAACACAGCAAACATTTTTCACCCTATTCTCCCTTTCATCAACTGGGTACGTCCTGGGACGCACACAAACCATTAAACCAATCAAAGGTCATGGAGACTGCTTTATGTCATGTTAAAAGATTTGTAAAATGCTAAATGTAATCAATATATAGTAGTTAGTAGCTAGTAATAGTAGCATGTCTTAAGGTGTGTGTGTGTGTGTGTGTGTGTGTGTGTGTGTGTGTGTGTGTGTGTGTGTGTGTGTGTGTGTGTGTGTGTGTGACAGCGAATTTCCCCAAGAGGGATTTAGAAAGTATATATTTTTCTTTAAATTAAAGCCATCGCAATTTGCATTCCTAACAATCATGATTACACTGTCGTATATGATCCACCTTGGTTTCAACTCAAAATATCCCATGGCAAACAATATGATCTAACCTCGTTATCAAAGAGTGCATGTGAATGCAACATGACCATAAAGCAACTCCACATTGTGACTGAGCAAGTGGATGTGTGAGATCACTTTAATACATTTTTATCTTCAGCACAGAAGTAGCATAGCAAAACATCAAATAAACATTACTTGCATCCGCCTGCCTTCCCCCAAACTTTTCTTTCCAGAACAATTACATCACTTTCTCTACAGTATCAACGGCTTTTCTTTACACTGACATGTCAGTTCATCTGAAACATTTCCAGCTTATCTACCCACTGTGCTGTTTATTGAGCATTTGATGTAACCTATGGTAACTCTGACTCACTCCTTATCGCCACAAGTTACAATGCAAAACACAGGCCTGTCGTGAGAGGTGGGAAAATTTGACTTTTGAAAGAATTAACCTAATGTTAGGGCCCTGAAAATGAAACACAATCTAATAAATAAGCTTTTAATAGATCATGTTCCTGGTGGATTTTGTCCTGTGAATGGACAATACACTGCTACTTCCTCTGTGCTCAACTTCCCTCTTTTCCTGTGCCTCCCTTCTTTCCATTCACACTATCAGGCTAATGTCTATTATTTTCCTAGGCAGCACGTTTGTACAGTAAATAGCAAACAGTGTCACATGAGGCCAGTGAGAACAAGGCCTCCACACATCACATAAGGCCACAGTTGGTGGTTAACATCCATGTCATGCCTTTGTGTCCAATTTTTCACAGAGTTTAGATCTATTTGGGCAACTGTTAAAACTAGATGGGAACTTATCCAAAAGAGTGTCTGATACAAAAGAGTAACCTTTCTATTCACCTCAGGAGCCTTCTGGGATAAACTGGCTGAATAATCATTGGTGGTGGTTGTGGCTAGATATACCCCTGCTGGGAAGAAAAGGCACCATGCACCAACACAATGAAGTCCATTATATGGGGATGTAAGATGCTGCAGTTGAGCCTGCCATGCAAACACAGTATTTGATTATCAACTTCATGGCTGTGCAGGTAACCCCGTAGACATTTGGGACAACATTTTTGCCTTGGAAATACCGGGCAAAAGTGCATGAGTCAAATGTCACTATAGTCTCACAACACCTCTGCCGTCAGATCCAGAGCTTAAGCTCACAAGAAATACCATATGTTAACCTGGGTAAAATGGAAGTTTAGAAGTGCCAAATGAAACTGGTACATTAACATGAGAACAAGGAAACGTTTTAACAACTGGGCAGTGCACTGGAAACAAGCCATCCCGTCTGAGAAAAACACTTTGAACATTTTAAACAGATGCATGCAGATTGCAGCACGTCACATACTGTGATTGAGTGACTCAGCAGTGTTTGTGCAGAGATGCTGAAAACAAACTTTCACTATCAAAATACAGCTCACAATCTCCAACACATACAGTATACTCTTTTCCCACCCAAATTAGCACCTATATGCAGGTTTTTAAACGTGGGAAAACCCGCAAAGAAATAGGAGATAGACTGCTTTCTCATTGCCATTAGACGAGAATGCCTGTTTTTTTTCTGGCGTGTCACGTTTAACGCAATAAGTCGTGTAAACCATTTGACGAGGAGCGTTCCATAAATTTGCGTCCCTAGCAGTGGCAAGAAATACAACCCACAGGCGCGCTTTCTGTCTTCATATGCAAACCACAGAACGTAATGATCGCAGTTTTAAACACGTTAACGTTGCGAACGGTCGGAGTTACGTTTACGGTTACGTTTACTGACTGAGATGACAGCAATTACCGACTGAGTAAAAGCTTCATGCCGGAAAAAGGGGCGATAATCAGTGTGTCCACCCGGGTGTCATGTTTCTATCACTGCTGTCTGGAGCTGGAACCGATAAATACCTGGAACTCGTGACCGACTCATTTGTCCCGAGAATTAAAGCGGGTTTTAACCTTTCTAACTGAAGACAAAAGCCAGATTTTGGTGGGTGTTAGTTTTTTTTTGCCCAGTGGGAAAGGGGCTTTATATGTCCAATGCCTGATCCCAAGGACATAAAGACTAATAATACCACATGATTCAAAGCCTTGAAGGATTTTTGAATGAGATGTAAAGGTTTTAAAGAAAGCGACTCTCCGACCTGGTGTAGTGCAAGCTCAATGCAGTTACTAGAAAGTTACTAATAAGATACAGAGGAACTGGATGAAGAAGGGGCATATACTTTGTTTATGTCACATAAATTGATATGAGCAACAATGAAAGCTGAGAAATAGACCATGCAGTTGCTAAATCTGTCTTCATTTCAGATCAGCAAAGGTCAGTTTAAAAGATTTTCGTCAGATTTTGAGAGGCTCATCCGCTCGCAATTTCCGGGTGAGTCCCGACTGCCCTGTCTCCGACTGAGCATGTCGGGTCAGCCAAAATAAAGGCCGACAGCTCCTCCGATGGACGACAACAAGGAACACACTGAACAGACTTGAGTCACTGACCTCGCCAGACTGTCCAACAGCCGATTATCAGGTTGGTGTGTTAGAGCCATTAGACCGTTCTCTTAATACATCCATGCATTAGACAGGTGGCCATGTGAGCAACGTGTATATGTGACGTAACAGTCTGTGTCTGATATAACGTAGTTTACACTGATTTAAGTGTTCTTGGATACAAAGTTTGTTGCTAGTGTGTGACATGCAGGCTCTGCATGCACAGCCAACCACCAATCACAATCAGTGTTGATCCATTTATCAAACAACCAAAGCAGGCCCTGCTAGTCGACCACAACCTGAAATTTAGAGGAAGCAACATGCATATAGGGATGTAATGGTAGGAAAATTTAACCTCACAGTCATAGCGACCAAAATTATCACAGTTTTCAGTATTATCGCAGTATTTTTAAAAGTGTGTTCAATATGTTCAGAAAGCACTGATAGGCCTACACAAGCTGAAATAGTTTCAAAAAGTGTAACAGTGTTTAATATATTACAAAAATATAGGCAAAACTTTATCAAAAGTGCAACTTTTAACATCAAAGGAACAAGGGTTCAGCATGTAAACAGCTTATTTGTCAGGAACATTTCCAGTAGTACAGGTTTAAATTATACAAATCCAAACATTCAAGCTAAGACATAAAGAACAATATGTAAACAAATTTAAAAAAAAAACTAATTATATACTTGTTTTCTTCATCATCAAAATTAAAATGTACAACGCACTTTGTAGGCTGCGCAGTGCGCCTGCGCGGCAACTTCAGGAGACTCGGATGAAACTGGGAAGGATTAAACATACGGTTTCCACACCGTGGTAATCCACCATGATAATAATTATATTTTAAATGAAAACGGTAATTGTTAATTAATATCATTCACTTTAGCCTGTATTGATAGTATTATATGAATACAATGGTGTCATGTCAGTCAATCAGTGTATTTCTACCTAAATTCCCTCTCCAAAATCTCTTCAGAAGAGTAGTCACAGCGCTTACTTGCTTTGGTGTTTGTAAAGTATTAAAGTTCAACAAAGAATGGTTCACATAAGAAAAGTTCCTTTTTCATTTTTATTTTCTATGTAGATGCACTCCCTTACAAAATCACCCCAGTAGTCGAGAATGATTTATTATTTCCAAATAGAGCTATTTGTCATCTTGTAAAAATTAGTCTTTTTTCATATCGCAATATATATCGCAGGAAAAAAAATAGAAGAGATGGAAGTAGGACAATGTCATCAAGCACAGTCTGTGTACAGGCCCACACAGTCCAGACCAGAGGTCTAATCAGGCAAAGTGAGAACACCTGTGTGGGTGTATCATGGGTATGTAGGAGCTTTACATACCAACATCAGTTGTACCCAACCTAGGATCTGCTATGATAAAACAGTTAACAATTGTTCCACTGTCACAGCACAAATAAATGTAATATAAATGAATCACTCTTGATAAAAATGTTGACTAAAAAGTTGATGTCAAAGCACTTAAACGACTCTCTTAATCTTAAACAAATCAGGGAGGTGCTTGACGGTGTAAGTGCATTCCTCAACCATGCCATCTTTCACTATCTTTTCCCTATTGACCTTTAAAATGTCTGCTACTTCAGGGTACATCAATCGCCTAGTCTCCCACAAACAGTCAATCGTGAAGTAAAATCTGAATGAGGCAACATGCAAAGAGTACTCCTATATATTAGACCATTCATTCTTTTTTATTGAAATGACATTTTCTGATCCTTGAAGGGCATTTTTGCCCCAAATGCCTGTCAATGTTTGACCTGTGTCAGTGCATCTGAGATCCTGTGTCTACACTCTGCTACACTGAGCTATTCCAAGCCCTTAAACATCTGTGGTCTTACCGAGGGAACTGATAAGCATGGCTAAGTATAGCTCTAATGATAGGCCACATGCAGCGAGAGTAGAGGGCAAGAAGGATCAGAGAAAAGTCAAAGTCAAATCAAGTCACTAGGCTCTGAGCATAACACACATGAAAACATGCACAAAACTATAAGCAATGCACTATCCTGAATGACCTAATCTCTGGGCATTTTAAGTACTCATTAGATGTGCAAACAAAAACTCTGTAAAAGATCCAATCCAACTCCAATAAAAGATCAGAAAGAAACGACAATATACAGTAATTACAACACCTTCAGTGGAAAGGATGCAGACAGCTCATGTGTGATGGTTTGAAGAGTTGTTTAACACTCCCCTTGAGCTACACGGAATCCCTAAGCCTGTGATTTCTGGCCTTGCCATACAAATAACTCAACACTTCTCTGTGCTGTAAGTATTCACTTTTAGCATCATGCAAGCACACTTTCACATCTTATCTGTTGGCCTCAAGGTCGCCCTTAAGGGGCATTACAGTGCCTTGGAATGACTACTTTGCACAGGGTAATGTGTATAAAGTGTATCTTTACGCATAGCTAGACACTGACAGTTAGGGCACACATGAAGAGAGGCAGACAACAAGGACAACCCTCATATATTGAACTGCAATTTGGGGGGTCTTTAGCAGGCAGGCACATAGTGGAGACATTCAGCTGTTGTTGGGAGGAATCAGATTGTAAACACACCCTCAGCCAAGGTGGCGCTGCAGGACCTATGCCAACAGGTGCCTGATGAACACACACATGGATGTGTGTGTGTGTGTGTGTGTGTGTGTGTGTGTGTGTGTGTGTGTGTGTGTGTGTGTGTGTGTGTGTGTGTGTGTGTGTGTGTGTGTGTGTGTGTGTGTGTGTGTGTGTGTGTGTAACCCTACCCAAACACTGGAACACCAGAGGAGTGTCCATCTCACTTACACTAAGGGCAATCAGTCATGCCTTATCCTAATGTGCACCGGCACGTTGATGCCATGGCGCTTTGCACTGTCTGGGCTGTAATAGATCACAGCCTAAAATGGTATATATATACACACACACACACACACACACACACACACACACACACACACACACATATAGTTATGATACTTGACTGACAGCAACTTCAGTTGTGGTACAAAAATATGAATATGTGAGACTGCATGGTATAAAAACCCTGGTTAAATTTGAACTCCTGTCTGAGTGGAGCATGAAGGCTCATGAGTCATCTTATGTTACCCTTTAATCCTGACATGTGCATGAGGAACACACATCTCCATGGTCTATCTCAAACAAGATTGAGTTCCCCTTAAGTATTAACTACTGAACTATACAGATGGACTGTGTGACATGGTGAGACACTTGTCAAGCAGAAATACAGATTGTTCCAATGTATCTACACTATGAGATCAGTGCACAGTTTCTGTTTAAAATGTGTTATACAAGTGACTTTGTATGCTTATTACATAAAGGCATGGTCATCCTCATTCATGGTACAGTAACTCTTTCCAGGGCATGTTATGACTGTGGGAGTGATGTTACGTTAGAAAACATGGCCTTTTCTGCCTCACTGGGCATCCCTGAGAAAGATATCCTCATCAAAGGCTCATTGGTGTTGTTTGTCTTCATTAGTTTAATTTAAAAATGCATAGTACATGTTCTATACCCACACAGAGAAATAAGGACATGTATTACTACATAAAGGTACTCAATATTGCTAATACAATAACTTAATTGTTTTCCCATAATTTCACAATCATAACAGGACTTATGTAACCTGATACATGTATGCACTTACCTGAATTATACCGTTAAAAGCATGTTACAGCCTCAATGGGTCAGCAAGCAGTCCACGTTGACGTTGTCTTGTGAATAACATGTTGTAAAAGTTAGTAGAGGTAGATCATCTTACACTTTCCGCTTAAAACATTATGATTTATTGATGAAGTGATAGCTAGCCCGTCGTCAATAGTCATTACAAAAGCTTTACGCTTGACATACTAATATCCAGTCTGTTCTGTGCTGTATGTTGAGTCCTGTAACAATTAAGACGAGCTGACTGGAAAATAGACACACAAATGCTGTGAATTCCTCGCATTTCGATGAAGTACTTCCACTTTAAGGTTATAGCCAGAAGCTACTGTCACTGTCACGATGTCAACGCCGACCAACTGATGATACCGAGCATTACCGACTGAAAAAGACTGTTCGTAAAGCGACGGGAAGACGTAAACAAAATGCGGCCGGACATGAAAAGTCTTGAAAATAAACTAACCAGACGACCACACGGTGCAGACTGACTTTCCAAAGCAGTTATCACTCCGAAATCGTCCTCTCACTTCCAGCTGGGCGGAGCGTTTATAGATGTCTAGGTCTCAAAGGGTAACATTGCATGCTAACGTTAATCTCAAAGTGCTGGTTATAATTCTCCTACAGCTGTGTAGGCCTACTATTTAAAAAAATGTTGTCTGCATGTTCAGTTTTCATTTAATTAGTTTTACGGAGTCTACATGTTTTAAATAGCTCCGTTTACCGAAGGTAAACTATCTTTTAAATTACAGCCTTCCCGCGAGCTGTCGATGGGAGCCTAGCCGACTGACCTGAGACGCGTGCACAGCAATAGTGTGGTACTCTGTGCACGCGAAAGTAATGATCACAAAGCACTATTCATACGGATGTGAAATTACGACTCAGCGGTGGAAAGTAACCAAGTTGGCTATATCTACATCTTCTCAAGTAGCCTACTGTACCCTAGTACGATTTTGAGGTAATTTTAGTTCAGTGTCACTGCTACTTTCTACTTAAGATAAGATTAAACTTTATTATCCCCAACGCAACAGCGTTGATAATGAAACAGGAGAATAGCTACATGCAGGTAAAAGTAGGAGTAAAGAACCCACCATAATAAATAAACACAAGAACAATAGAGATAACATTAACTACCGAGCTGCTGAGCCTATACCTGCACTGTATCACTGAAATTAGTGAATAAGTGAACATGTTTCTATATCGAAAATAGCCTATGTAGCAGCAGATAGGCTATAGCAGATGTTTTTTTTTATGGTGGTAAAGGTCAAAATGTTTATTGCACGAAAGCATGGCTACTTTAGTTAGGTAATGTGTGCTTGTTTATAGTATGATCTTAAATTATGCATTATGGATCATCCCATATGGCCTGTATTGACCCCTGTTTTTGTGGTGATTTCTATCATTTAAATTTTACAAGACAGGTGGTCAAGCCAAGTAATAAAACAAGACCTGCTATCATTTTGTGTTGATATTTTGATTTGGTGGTCTATATTCCCAAATTTGCAAATACCCAAGCACAAACCATTTGATAGAAAACTGACTTCTGACTGTCTAGGCCCCTGGTGCAGTTGCGCGCATTGCGCAGTTGGCAATCCTGTCTTGCCTACATTACCCTAAATCACAACTAATGGAACACTAACAAACATGTTGCTGCGTTACCAACAGGATACACAAACCTATTTTTAAAGGATATATTTATTTTATTATTTAGTATGTTTTACTAATTAATGCTTTTTGTTTCATGTTTTCTCCTCAATTTAATATTTAATGCTTCTTCCGTACTATGAGAGAAGAGAAGCTTACTCAGGGAAAATATTGAAATGTTTTCAATTAATATTTTAAGAGGAAACTAAACAACTTTAAAACCAAAAGTGTAGAAATGATGTATTTCTTCAAGGAGAAAAAACAGCAACAATAGACTTACAGATAACTTGTAAGATTTTAAATATATGACGTTATTTTACCTGTAGGCCCACAGAATCTTTGCCAGTCATACCGTGAAACTGTTATTGATCAACTTAACCACTAGAGAGCAGCATTTTCCATAGTATTGAAAGTTCATATTTTCAGAGGTGTCCTTCCTCTGCACATTAATTCTCTCTTACAGTTGGTTGTGTGTTTGCATGTGTCTGTAATATTAAGGGAGTTTGAATGTGATAAAAAGACAGAGAGAGAAGAAGTGTGAGCATATGTTGTGCATTTTTCTGTGGACCAGTGCCACCCCACTTCCCAAAAAAACTAATCCACTCTCTCAGTAAGTACTGTACAGCTCCCCTGTACTTTTTCACCATATCTCAGCATCATTCAACTGCGCACGCAATGTCTTCAAGTAACACTGAGTTCAGATCCCTGTGCAATCAACATGGTGCTAATGTGAAGGGAAGAAAGTCAGACAGACAGGGAAAAGCAGAGAGGAGGGGTTAGATAAGGTAAGAATGTAAAAATAGATGAATCAAATGAAAAGAAAAAAGTAGAGACTGCTGAAGAAGGCTGTAAAAAAGAAAAAAAGAAAGAAAGAAAAGAATACACCCTCACAGGAGCCGGTGAGACGGAGAGACAAAAGGTAGCTGGAAACAAGGAAAAGAAGGAGAATACTAACAAGGGAATAACAACAGAAGAAAGAAGTGACAGAGGCCCAGGTAAGTTTTTTTTTCAAGCAGCAGGGGTTTAGAGAATGACTTGTTAGACTGTAATAACTTCCTCAACTGAAATCCTGAATGTCCTCTCAGTGTAATTCAACCCTCAATTTCCTCTGTGATGGAAAATTATTGTTTTCTTGAGACTCAATGAGCTGCATTGTTTCCCCTCTACATTATCGGAAATAGAGTAATAGTTGTGTAAATGACACCGAAGAGACACAGAAGAAAGAAGAAAAAAATGTATCTACTAACGGAGCATTGTCTGGGTAGATTGATAGTCAAGCGCTATTTATTTCTTAGATTTTTACTCAAATGTAATTGATATCAAGAAATGTAAAGGTAGAGGGCAATGCTGCTGTAAATAGGTAAAATATGTATATTTTTTTCTTTCTCAGTCCTGTTTATGTTCTACAGAGATAGCAACCACAGCTATGATTGCAAGATTAGAGTGAATTAGTCCAATATTTTCTTCCTGCAGGAAAATTTGTGAAAACGTCCTCTCGTAGCCCACTGGATGAGTCAGCATGAAGCTGAGCTTCACCTGTGCCCTGTTTCTTCTCCTGAGTCTTCACACTTGTACAATCATGGTGAGTCTAAGTTTGGCTGTGGCTTTTGTTGAAATGTGCTGAATATGCATTGAAAACTACGAACTAGTTGAGCACAAAGCTTAATAAAAATGATGACCTGGGTTTGTGTCACGAGTAGGGTTGCAGCTGCAAACAAATGGTAAAAGATCACATGGATATATTCATCCGGAATGTTTTGTGATAGGTGTTTTAATGGCACATCATGAGCTATGGAAGCGTAGCTCCAGTGTTTTGGGTCAGCATTGCACCTGTTTCCCATCTCATCTGGGAGGACTTTTGGGGCAGATGTGGACCTGGCACCGACTACAAAGTTTCACGAAATATAAGTATTTGGGGTATATGAAGGGAGATGGAAGTGATATAGAACGCATACCATTTTCATTGTGGTTTCAATTGATGTTTTTTTGTTTTATCATTTACAGTACACTGACTTCAAGAAGTTGATTTTCTTAGATTATTTAGATTAGATAATAAGCCTCATCATCACACACACTGCATCACACTGATAAAAACAGAAATTATTGTCATGTCGGGACACATCAGCAAAGTTTAAGACAATAGGTTTACAATGACAGACAAGTTTATGCCTGAGGTTAGTGCATGCCTGTGGAATGTCATGAAAAGAAAAACTCATCCTTTCAGCTCTGCATGATATGTGTGTGTGTGTGTGTGTGTGTGTGTGTGTGTGTGTGTGTGTGTGTGTGTGTGTGTGTGTGTGTGTGTGTGTGTGTGTGTGTGTGTCAGGGAGGCAGAGCCCAGCGCAGACAGAGACAAGCTGAGGAGAGCCTGAGACCGTATATTGGCAGAGTAGAGCCAGGTAAGTACAGTACAGTAGAGGAATGCCATTTTCTGACTGTATGTCAGTTATATATCTCTTATAGACAAAGTAAGTTCTATTTGAGGGTATTAATATAGTCTAAGGTACAAAAGAAAGTATCATGGGCAGAAAATATATTTTTTTCCACATCATGGAATGAATTATGTGTTTTAAATTCACCATCTGAAAACTGGCAAGGATAGTCCAGAGTCCAAAAAGTACAAGGCAAGTATATTAGCATGTATATGAAAAGAATAAGCAGACAAGGTTCTATTATCTAATTCTAGTTATTATACCTACATGAATATGCATTATAAGACATTTTGACTGTAAATTTTGGACCAAGAATTGAATGTATAGCAATGATTAAAATCAGGTACGTTTTCATTTTTCATATTTGCTTTTCTTTTTCTTCTTCTAACTTCATTTGTTTTTTCCTCCACCACTCTATGGCATTTTATTATTTTAAATAGACCCTCATGAGACATTTTATATGATGCTCTCATCCAAAAACCCTTTTATTCAGCACTGAAAGCTGAAACTGATTCAGCTTTCAGGTCATTGGAGGCAAAGTTAAATTAGGAAACACAAAAATGATGTAGTAACAAGAATGTTTCTTTGTGTTTCAGAAAAGCTTTGTGAGCTGCTGAAATGCCGCAGTCCAGTGGGATCTTGGTGCCAGGTAGTTCAGGAAAATGGAGTTCTTGTCCCCAAGTGTGTTTGTCCTCAGTCCTGTCCACGGTAAACGCCTCATGACATTTAAAACAAGTCAGACTATTTTAGTTTGTATACATTTTGAGAATTTTCTGTATTTGACCAGGAAATGTACATAAATGTATCCTTTATCTCTATGTAAAGTTGCGTACTCACTGTGTTTGGTTTTGTTAATCATACTCATATTAAACAAAAACAAGATGTAGATTTTGGGATGAAAACACAGCAGTTTTTATAATCCAGCTGTGCACCTCACATAAAGTTTTGCATCTGGGCACTGGCTCATGCAATCAGGCAGAGGGCACCAGTGTGCAGTGTTCTGGGAAAGACCTATGAGAATGAGTGTTTGCTGCATAAAGAAGCCTGCAGAAAGAGACGCCGCACCGGACTAGCTCACACAGGACCCTGTCTGGGTAAACACACACAGCATTAGATATTACACACAATTTCCACTGTGTACTGTAGCCTGCCAAAGTAGCTCTGCTCTCCTTCTTGATCAGTCCCCAAGGCTAAATGCACTGTGGAGGAGTTAAGCCAGTTTCCATATCGTCTCCTGGACTGGTTCCTGCTCCTGAGTCGTATGGGGGAGTCCTATGTACCTGCTGCCCCGCCCCAGAGCTGCCTCAGCCATGCCCAGAGGACACAACTAGCACAGGTAGCTGAAATCTCATGCTTTAAAGTGAGCCAAAGCAGCACACTGACAGACACCAAAGGTCTGCACCCAAAGATGATTGTTGAGTACTAAACATTATCTATGATGATGCAAATTAAATCAATATCCACAACAAAGTGTAATGCTAAAGGAACTATAGCCGGAAGAACAATATACCAAGGGATCACTTCCACTCCCTGTATAACCTAACCCTGAACATAAAGTTGTTTTTGACACCAGACACCATCATCGTGTTAATATACAAACTACGCTTCATGCATTGTCCAGTGAGAAATCAATGCTAACAACCTACTGTAAGTGATTGTGTTGCTTGTCGTGTGGTCGTCCACAGAATGAGACAGGGGCTCTCAAGAACACCATGTATAAATAGGATTTGGTCAATAATTATTAATTATTCAATAAGATGGTCGATGGATGAATAACCTAATATCCTCCCACCAGCCACCTTGACCTCCTGGCCTCAAATGAATTAAAAGAAAACTTCTGCATTATTTTTGATGGTCTGAAAAATTATATAAACAGCCATGGTAGCAGCTGTCGGCTGTACTCAGGCACAGCAATGCTTTGAGCTGAATGCTAACATCAACATGCTAACATGCTCACAATGACAACGCTAACATGTTGATGTTTAGCAGCTATTTTCTTTACCATGCTAACCATTTTAGTTTAGTGTGTTAGCATGCTAACATTTGCTAATTATCAGTAAACACAAAGTACAGCTTAATGCTGATGGTAATGTCATTAGTTTTGCAGGTATTTGGTCATACATTATATTTTGACTTGATGGTGACATTACATGAAAAGTCAGGGAATCACCAAATTCATTAGGATTCATCCTCTGAAGTCCTTGAATGTCAAATTTAATTGCAATCCATCCACTAGAGCTAAACATTGCCATCCCTAGACCTAATATTGCAAGCATGGCTAACAATGCATGTTTATTTCATTTATTGCCATATCAATTAAAAATGCTTGTGCAAACAATGAGCTCTACATTGCTATTTTTCCACCAGTACTTTTATCTCTCTTCTTCTGTGTCTTTAGCAAAGATTTACCTTACTGGACAAGAACAACGATGGCAAGCTGAGCCACCGGGACCTGAGGAAGCTGCGTTACAAGAGGATGCCACTGGAGCACTGTGCTACACCATTCTTTCAGTCAGTTCCACCTCCAGTAGCTATCGCTACGGGGGCTGCAAAGAAAGGCCTCTAAGATTTTAGCTATTGGATAACAGGAGAATCTTATGATCATTAACTTGGATGACTTAAATTTGACCAAATTAGTATTGGCATGTTTTTTTCTGAAAAGTCAGAAACACATACCATCATAACATTCACATATATTAACTAATGATTCATTTTTAGTGTTGCATGTATTTTCAGGAAACTAGTAGCATGGGAGGAAAAAAAATCTATGATTTCATGGCCTATTTGGTAAAATCTTACTTACCATTTGGGTGACTGAGTAGTTAATAACGTAAAGGGGGTGTTGCTCATCATGTTCATATCACCATATGTCACGCAAAGACTCATAATGTGAACCTTCTGTCTCTTGCAATATGTTACTTTCCAGCTAATTACTGAAACACCAAGGGTTAAAAATGTCACACAAGCGCATTTCGACCCCGCTCTGTGACCAAGTTGCACCTCCCACCATGCTGTTCTCTCTATCCATTCATTCTCCATGCCAACACCCGCTTCCTGTGTCCTCCTCCCCTCCGATCTCATGACCACACCATCTCTCCATCATCTTACTCCTCCTCCCCTTCAGAACTCCTTCTTTCCCCCTTCTGTGCTTACTACTTCATCTTCAAATAGATGTATCCTCTCCCTTCCTCTTTGTCAATCCTTATTTCATTTTCACTCATTCTTTCATCCTTCCATCTCTCCCCTTTCTCTATCATCCATACTCCCAACCAACCCCCTTTTCTCTGCCAGTCTGCAGTGACAGGTTTTGTGTGAGTAGGGCTGGCTGTGTCAATGTCAAGCCATTCCCAGCAATGATAATGTTTATTACCCACTGTGTCTCCCGCTGCCCATGGATTAACACAAATTGAAGGAGTACCCTTCAGAGATAACGCTGCAGGGTGAACTGAAAGACAATGTCTGTTGAAGAGCCCCAATGCAGTTGTTTCCATACCTATGTCGATATACCATCTCTTTGTATATCTGTCATGTTGTTTGTGCATGTAACAAGTGCATGGGTCCGTAAGAGTATGAGTGAATGGTAATGTCATGCTGTGCTGTGTTGCAGGTCATGTGATCAGAACAGGAACAGGAAGGTGACCCTGCAAGAGTGGACGACCTGTCTGGTGGATCGCTCCGAGGACTGGTTCTACCATTTCATGTGTTAGTTACAACTTTTGCCCAATTTTCCCGTAATTCTTCATGGTGACAGATAGATGTTGATGAAGGTTATAGCCTACTGTAATGGATTAAAAGTAATCTATTGTATGTTATGCAGTTGAAGAAGAGAAACGATTCTCAACCAGGTTAACAGGATACTTTATGTTACATGTTCTTCTATGTTATAAGTTTTACCTCAAAATTTGGTCTAAATCATGAACCTTCTTCTTAGGAAAATAATTTCCTGGATGATGATTACACTTATTCATTAAAGCGGGAATTTGGTATTACATGTCCATAAAATTGATGGATTTACGAGAAGCAGATTAAAAAAGGAATGGTCAAAATAGTTGCGGTGGAGGCCAAGACATCCAGACTTGTATTGACTTCAGGAAGAATATTGTTTCATTACTGTATTAGAGTCGAGTAGTAGTACTTCTTGTGATAAGTATAATGGTTCAGGCTTGATTGTTCATTCTTGGTATCTTAGATGTTAAGATCAAAATTTCTTATCTTTAATTTTAGTATCTGAATTTGATTAGACACTCAAATTCCAGATGAGGCATTGAGATCTGAACACAAGTAACCCAAATGTTTTGACAAGATTAGAATTTTTGGATCCAAATTGAACTGAATTTGAACAATTTGAAAAATATAATATAACCTTTAAATACTGAGCGCTTGAATCTGAATTTGTGAACCCTACAACCGAAATGAGTTTGTATCTATACACAGAAAATTAAGTTTTTGCGCGAATTGCACAACTTTATATTAACTTTTATTGACCGCATACATTTAGATGGTTTTCGATGCAACATATTTCAGTGCTAAATTCTATTGCATTTATATTTCAAGTATTCAATACTAATTAAATTAAACAACTAAAGGTCATTACCTACAATACATATTTAAGAGTTTTAGAATTATTATTTTATATATATATATATATATATATTGGTAAAAATATGCTTTTTCCAAGTCAATTAAATCAATTGTCAATTGTTTTATCTACAGCAATGAGAATGGGGTCCCGCAAGTTGTGTCCTACAATCAAAGAGAACCACCTTTGAAATGAAAAACAGCCATGAACTCCTTCCTGCATGTCTTTTTTACATTACTGTAAATAACTCACTAGAGACAACAGCACCACAGTTAACTAATATAAAAGCTACACAATTGGAATCTCTACACACTGTTTACGCATATGTTTCACGCCAGTATTCATGCTCGTAACATAACGGGATTTATAACCTCATCAAATCTGAAAGTCTGCTGGTTGTCTGTGCATTCATGTGTGTAAATAAATGTCTGGACAGACTGACTGCCAGTCTTGTTAATTACATTAGCTGACATTTGAACATTTGTGTTGTAAAAGAGCAGAGACAATAGCCAATATTACCTAAGTACCAAATTACATGGCATGCTTTGAATAACCAATTAAAAGGGAGGATGACAGCAGTGCAGACAGACAGTGTGATGTACACTGAATGACAAACTAGATGGGAAATAAAGACAAAGGGGAAAAGAAACGCTTAGTATGGGATGACGTGACCGGAGAAGAGACAGAGAGATAATAAAGAGGGTGAAGGGGAGAAGTAGAGGAAAGTGTCATAATTCACTGGAGGAGAGTGAGGGAGGGAAGGAGGGAAGCAAAGTGACTGAAGGAAGGAGAGAGAAGTACAAAGTGTGTTTGTGAAAGATGGGAGGAGGTAATGCACTGTAAATGGGAGTTGAGAGAAATGGAGTAATGCATAAAAAATGGATCAGAAATGAGGGAAAGACTGAGAACGGAGAGTGAGAGGGGGGGAAGGGAAGGCTGAGACAGCGGGAGGAACTGAGGAGAAGAGGAAATGCAAGAAAAAAGGTTTTGATGCTGCAAAACATTTCCTCTACAGCCGACTCTGTAAATAGCATCTCCCAGCATGATGCAGAATATTTGAAACACTTGACCTCTGTCAAGGTCAGAAAATTTGCACAATGCCAGCTAGCCAACTTTTTGTACGTATGTACCATCTATAATACATGCTGCTCTAAAAACTCTTGTTGCATCTTGTTTGTTTGCGTCAGTTTTGTGTGTGAATGTGTGTGTGGTTTTGCTGGTATTAGTGCTACAAGATCAATAGGAGGATGTGTGCGTGGCCTGGGGTGGGTTCTTTGGTATGACTGGTTTCTATGGACTAATTAGCCTTCACATTTACTATGCCTGAAGGATGAGAGGGGCGAGAAAGAAAGACATTGGAAAGAAGATGAAGAAAGGGGGAGAGATTTCAGTACTCGATGTGATATGCAGATTCAGTGCAGACAGACACGAGGCAAGCAAGTACCGAGGACTGCTTGCTCTACATGTCGTGCAGAAAGAAAGTGCATAATCATAAATATCAAAACAAGATGTTTTCATTCCATCATATTTTCACTTTTTTTTTTAAAACTTTTGATAAAGTGGAGTGGACCACTGGAGGGCTGCATTTCGTTATGGTGCACGGAGTAAAAAACAAGTCTAAACTGGGAGAAAAACAAGGAAAACAGGCATGAAGACAGAACAAAAGCAAAAGAGATTAACTCTACTGAACTGAGATGGAACTGTATTTGCTAATAATGAGTGACCTGCGGAACGGAAAGCTGTTGGTCCTGTCATTCCGCTATGTGAAAAAAACAAAAAAATGCTCTGAATACTAAGTCCATACCTCCTCCGACAAACAACTTTCCTCAGTCACATCTTTCTTCTCTAGGGACTACTTCCTTTACCCAAAATAAATAACAAAACTGTTGGGGGGCCACCCTCTGGAGGTCCAGCATAGCCTCCTCTCCCTCACCACTGCTCTTTCTTTGTGTGTCTTCATACCCCCCCCACCCTTCCTCCTCTGTGCTAACAGATTCCCCTTCATTACCACTGGACCACCGTCTCCACCTCCTTCCATCCCCCCATCCAAACACGAGAGGGCAGTTGTAGATTGATCCACCTAATCCTACTTTACCTTCCTGTCACATACACAGGCATACACACACACATACACTCACACACACACATACGCACACACACACACATACGCACACACACACCGTTCACATACTGTCCTCCCCTGTCACACCCTATTTGGATATAAGAGGAGAGGGATATCTGTGCCACCCACCTCTTTAACCTTGTTCGCTCTCCTTCTTTTGGTGCTGATTAGAGATCTGATCTGTGATGGCTTGCTTGCATTACTCTCTCTCTCTCTCCCACGCACACACACACACTCTCTCTCTCTCTCCCAAGGGACTCTGACAGCACAGGAGCAGATGGGTGGCTGGTGATGACATGTTGTTAAAAATAAGGATTCCTGTTAACCCGTTTTCAGTTAGCACACCCTCCCTCCCTCATGTCCCCCCATTTCATCTAATTTCTCTCTGTCAATTTCTCTTTATCACTTTCTCTTTCTGTCAATCCCTCTGTCTCTTTTTTGCTTTTACAACACTGTCCATGTTACTCAGTACCAAAGCCATCTGACTGTGGCAGTGAAAGCATGCAACCAGAGACCCCCCCTCCCAAAAAATGATATTTAATACATGGTTGTCATAAAGACGGCCCCTTGCATTATGCATGGCTTGTAAGCAGACATTCATAATAGATGAAAAGGCCAGTTTTGCAGTTTCTTTTCATGCAATTATGCCAAATTTTTACTCTCACTTTTTGTCGCTCTCTGTGCGGATGGAGTTTGTCCGGTGACTGTATGTCGATAAATTATTAAACGACAACACACGAGGAGAGGAGCTGTGTGGATCAAAAGAAATATTCAGGCCAGTCACGATGGCAGTGAAACTGAGAGAGGATGTGTGTGAATGCTTGTGGGTGTGTGTCACCCAAGCTTGTGCATCCATTCCAGGTCTGACAGATGTCCGACAGATATCCAAAGTCTTAGGAAAACAGACTACATTGTGTTTCACAAATCAAATTCCCCCCCCAAAAAACAGCATAAAAGTTGTTAGAACACAGCTCATACATAAAGTTGTATGTGTGCAGTAATCTCTCTAAGGTTAATCACCATCCAATCTTCAAAAGCAGCCGCCCGTATCGTGCTCTGCCAGATTGCCGACTTTCAGAACTTCTTAGGGACTGTAAAGTGGGCCAGCGAATGGAGCGGGATACAGAGAGGAAGATTGGCTTTGAAAGAGAGTCCAGTCGCAGCAAAGGGTCCTCACTCAAAGTACCAGTTGTGATACATTTATTAATAGCGCTCATGTGCCACATTTTTTATTCTTCTTTGAAGTGATGTTGCAGACAGAGACAGAGAGGAAGGGAGAGAGAGGGTGTCTTTCAGATTTTAGCCTCCGGTCAGACAATATTCCCTCTGGGTGGAGAGGGTCCCATTCAGAGCGACCTCAATAGCCCTACACTGAAGTACCTGGGGAATGAGTGAGAAAAGGCCCCATCACAGAATGGGAGAGAGGGAGTTAGCACACAATGTGGTGAGCCTCTTTCTATTTTCCTAATGATATTGATTAAAGAGCTCAGGAGAGAGAGCATGTATACATGAGGCCCACCATTGTGTGCAGATGAGAGGACTGGGTGGGGTTGGACAGCCACTGATATGAATGCCCACAATCTTCTGAGAGCTACACTTGACCTATAGGTGGAGGACATAAAGCCTTCAATATGGCTGTCCTGTAGACAGACTTTATAGTCTCTGTCCGGTAGATTTCCAGTTCATTACATTGTGCCCTCATTATCACATGCAGGGGCACAGGTTTTTAATTTCAACTCCACAGACAGGGGATTCACTCTGAAACCAAGACCCAGGCAGCAACAATTTTCTTAGTAAGACTTCTATAAGCAAGACTGAAATCAAGATTAAAAAGGCTTAGATGAGAAAAATATGCAGAGAGAGAAAGAAAGTAAGGGGATTTATTGTAGAAACTGATATGATATATATATATATATATATATATATATATATATATATATATATATATATATAAAATCATCAAATCAGTCAAAAAACATGTTAGTTTTTCTTTTAATTCCATATCTACAGAAAAAAACAAATACAATTTTTTCATTCTATTTATTTAATGGGAAAATATAAAGGTTCAAAATTAACATATGTTGCTGCACAAACAAATGGTTTCCTCAGCACTGTCAAAAGTCCAGTTACTCTTTTTATTTAACATAGTACAGTCTTTAATTTGTTTCTTCCCTTTCCCTAATGCTGCTCTTGACAACACAATCTCTCTCTCTCTCTCTGTCTTTCTCTCTCTCTCTCTCTCTCTCTCTCTCTCTCTCTCACACACTCTCTACTCATCACCACACCCCCATTTAGCGACCTCACCGACCAGCCCCTTCACACTCACCCACTCGCTCCCTCACCATCAGATTGCACATTCAGATACACAAACACACACAATCACACATAAGCCCATTTGAATTGCAAGTGAGCTCTGTTCACTACCAGAGGAGGTAAACAGAGGGAACAAGTGAAAAGAACAGAAGGGGAAAAAAAGAGTGACAGAGGGAAAACGGAAAACAAGAAGAAAAGAGAAGAGGGGGACACAGGCTTCACTGACCGGATGACATTCACACAGTTTTTAGCAGGACAAGCCTCCACGTGTGAAGGACTAAGAGACAGAGAGTGAGGAGAGTGCCTGGGGAGCTTTGCACCACACCAGGGCACATAGAAGCTGGGACAGCCCTGAAGGGACACTGAAGCCCTGAAGGGACACCTCCTGAAGTAGGGAGTGAGCAGCACCCCATGGGAGACGGAGTCAGAGGAACACCCGACAGCAACCTGCTGTTGCTCCTCCTCTCCTCACGACCGGCTCTCATCCCCTTCTCCTCCTCCTCCTCCTCCTCCTCCTCCTCCTCCATCCTCGCTCCCTCACTCATTTGATCCCATCCCTCACTTCCTGCGCAGGAGAGGGAGAGCATGCACTGAGAGAAGGTAAGGGGGATGCATGTTGTTGTCCGAGCATGTGTGTGTGTGTGTGTGTGTGTGTGCATTAGCGTCTCTTATTGCAACTGGATGTGTAAGTCAGCAACTTGTTTCTTTGGAACAGTTCTTTGTGTGTGTGTGTGTGTGTGTGTGTGTGTGTGTGTGTGTGTGTGTGTGTGTGTGTGTGTGTGTGTGTGTGTGGTCTCTGGAGGGTTTTTTAAAAAGCTGACACAGATGCAGGGCACTTTTCATTTGTTGCGGGATCGTTTTCATCTTGACAGCATGTTTAAAGACTGTGCTCATCAGTTATCTGTGTATTTTATTACTCACTGTGTTTGTCTTTTCTCTCTGACTACCAATAATTATCTTGTCATTTTAAAAGAAAAGTATGACTTTGGAGTGGGGCAGCAATCACAGAGAGAGAGCAGACATAAAGTATGCATCAAGAAAGGGCATGATCCTGCACGAAAGTGTAAGAGATGCAGGCACAAAGGGACAATGAAAGTAAGGAAGACAGAAGAAGGATTAATATATTCAAATGTATATGCAGCGAGGTAGAAAATCAGCCGTAAAATCGTATTAAGTTCCAGGCTGATAGCATTTTTTTTCCCCGCCATCATCTCATCAACCCCCACCATAAACCACAGGCCAGTTCTTTGCCCATAGTAGTTTGGGGGGACAACGGATCCTGCAGGGACCACCCCATGCCATTTAATCTGTCCCTGCACAGATAACAGAAGGCAGATGGTCCTGCCAGAGCGCAGGGAGATAGAAGATAGCAAATACAGTGTGCAGACAGATAGCACACCTAATTCAACCTTTCCCTCTGAAACTGAGCCTACATTAACTTCTAAATGAGGGGGGGGCAAATGAAGTGAAAAGCAGGCAGAAAAGAAGGGCAGAGAGAGAGAAGGAAAAAGACAAACAGAGTTTGGGTTGAAATATCTGAAATTAAAACCCAAACAGTATCCAGACTAAATGCAGTCAGTTGACAGTCAGGGATAAACATAATGGAAAGAGGAAACTAATCTAAAAGAGAAAAGAAAGAGCGGAGAGTGAGCGGGACCATCAAAGTCATGAGCTCCTGTGTTTAAAGGGGAGTGTGTATTTATTTATAGAGGGCGGTGGTTAAGTTCACTAAGCTCCCTCTCTCTGTAAGACCCAGCCTTTTTACCTTATGAAAATTCAATTGGCCATAATTTGCTGAGGAGCTGTATGCATATTTTATAAGCGGGTGCATTTTGAAGAAACAAGCCCGCCAAGCTTTTTATGTGTCTTCATTTTTATCAAGACTAAATGAGGGGGAGTGTGAGGTTGTGCAGCAGTCTGGTAATATGTGACACATTAGAACCCTTTCGACATGGGGGCTAAAGTAAACACCAATCAGCTTCATGTGTCTGGCTAAAACACCAAAACAAATTCATTGCAACCTTGTTGCATGGCGATAATGTTTTTTTTTCCCTCTGATTCCAACCCTCTCTTTTCCAGTTGTACATTCTCCTCTTTTCCTCTCTCCGTCTCCTTCCCTCTAATTACTCCAGGATCCAACATCCTCCTCTTCTTGCTCTCCATTTCCACAGCCTTTTCTTCCTCAGTCTCCCCTTCCTCTCCTCCCTCCCTCCCATTTCCATCTGCCTCTCTGCCACTGCATGTCTCTCAGTTAAAGCTTTATGGGTTGTTCACTCCCCTCTTTTTTGGAAAGGATAATGAGCAGGCGCCTATGTGCGACTTTGTAGCTGTGCAACGATTTGTGAGTTTGGATCTCTGTGCGTCTCTGGGCCTGAAAGACTCAGATGTACCTTCTGTAGCCGCCTCCATGGTTACACTGTGATTGTCATCTGATCTATAGGGCACAGCAGTGACATAATACACCTTGTTAGAGGAAGGCGAGGAGTGTGTTTGTGAAGACTCTGTGACTTTGAACAAATGTTTTCTCTGGGGAGCAAGAACACTGGGACCTGTAATCATCCTATCCACTATCACTAAATCACAACCACACACACAATCACACACCCATACATAAATATACATATAAAAATAGACAGGAGAAAGAAAAACAATAATAGAGTGTGAAATAAATAGAATAAAAGACAGAAAGAAAGACGCAAAAATATGATACAAGCTCTTGTTAGGCGTTGCATTTATGTATGCTGATTGGGTCGGACTGCATCAGAGCACCTCCAGTTGCTGTTTGTGTTCTCCACATCAGCATGGCGTCACTTTCTTACTGATAAAATGGCTGCTAATAGCCGTGATGAAAGATATTTGTAGAACAGACTCATTTGAACTCCCCCGACTAAAAATAGAAATGTAGATGTAAAGGCATTGACTTCACAGTGATATTAGCAACCCACAACGCATTTTGAAAATTTGTGCGAATTTTTACAGTAAGTGTCAAGCTGTGCTATACACACACATCCCAGAGTAATATGGAATGGTAATTTATATTCCACTGCAGGAAAAATTCTGAATAGGATAGGATATTTCTTCATATGAATGAATCATCAGCCGCTACAGCTCTTTAGTGTCTGTGTTAACGGTACAGTAGAAATGTGTGTGTGTGTGTGTGTGTGTGTGTGTGTGAGTGTGTGTGTGTGTGTGTGTGTGTGTGTGTGTGTGTGTGTGTGTGTGTTTTGCTGATGGGCTCTGATTGATGTTCTTGACCTTTCCACTATGCGTTCTCACAGCCTGGGAGATATCCAAGACGTGGCGACTGAGGAAAGTCAAAGAGCGAAAGAGACAGACAGCAAGAACCAGCAATGGCACTCATGTCCCTGTCGTGGTGTCTCAGTGCAGTTTTGGCACTGTTTTGTGTTTCTTCATGGACCCAGGTCCACTCCGCCCTGGCACCTGAGAATGAGGTACCACTTCGCCCAACTACATGGTTCCCAGAAGGAAAGATCACCTCTGTAACTCTCCCCAAAGGACGGACTCGCAGGTAGGGTAATAGATGGGATTGGGAAAAGGTACAAAGCAATACACATTCAGGTGGTCTCGTCAGATCTAGTCTATTCAGATAATTGTCAGCATTGACAATCTGTTGGTAATTTTATTGTGTACTTAGATGTTTTACCTAAGTAGAAGTAGCAATAGAGGGTTTTCACCGACGTCACGTTCTGGGTGGTAACCTAGATGCGCGGCCATATTGGAAGCACTCGGTTTAAACAACTGAATGGAGTAATGGAGTATTGTGAACTTTGGATACTTTAATACTTTATGTCTAAACAACAGAGAAGCTCATCAAAACACGTCCAAGATGCAAAGGCATGGAAGGACTTGGACCTCAAATATTTTGAGAAATTACAGTTTACTGGCGGTGCAGATCCCTACAAGTTGGCTTCCTCTTCTTGGATCCATGGCGACCCGGTGATTCTTCCTTCAGTTGCATATCCCGATATAGTCAACTACCTGGTTTTCTCGCCGAGCCCATACACAGCGGAAGACCTTCAATCCTACAAAAGTTTGGAGGCTTATAACCAGATGGTGTGTGGATGGGTGAGGGAGACGCAGTACCAAGTAATTAACGACCGTTGTGTTGTGAAGGCCAAAGTAAGTAATGCAATAACGTCTTTAATCAACCTAACCTTAACTGTATGATATCATTGTGATACTCAAGGTGTAGCCAAGTGACTCTCAATAGTTTTGTTTTTTTCATTTCAAAGACCGAACAAGACAGAGTTTTCCCTCGTAGATCCTGGTTGAGCTTTGCCAACCACAAGCGCCTCCTTTCCTCTGATAATGTCTGACATTCCTCTCCCTGGTTTTTAATAACTTTTGGAAGTCAATAATATTCCAAATGTTTTTCTCGGTCTGACCTATTGGTACAACCGAAAACACGGCAATAATTAACCATTTTCCTTAACGCCAATCGGGATCTACTTCAGTGCCTGTGCTTTGTTGTGATGCGGAGTACCTCCAACATGGCGACTTCGGGTCTGATGACGCGTCTGATGACGCGCCGTGAAAACCCTCTATACCGCAGTGGAGAAATACTCTGTTACAAGGTCATGCATTTACATTTTTACTCATACTATTTGTCTTATATCTACTAATAAGTGAAAGTACAAATGTATTAGCTAAAGTAAATACTCACTAAAGTAATTAGACTATAATGTTGCAGCAGGTAAAGGTGGTTTCCTTTTAATTATTTTATATACTACTGGGTAACTTGTAAAAAAACAATTCACCCCTGGATAAATAAAGTATTATGATATCCTGAAATAATACATCAGAATTTATTTGTTGATTATATGTTTATTATTAATCAGAATCTGCAAAGTAACTAGTAAGTAAAGTTATCAAATAAATAAAGTAGAACATTTCCCTCTAAAATGTGGTGGAAGTGTAGCAGAAATTATATTCTAGTAAAGTACTTCAAAATTGTATTTTAGTCCAGCACTTGAGTAAATGTACTTTCCACCACTGGCTGTGATTGGAAGTAAATTAAGTCAAGAAGATTTTGAAACTTAACACCACACTAAAGGACTCCTTAACAGTAAAAAAGTGAAGATTTGTTCCTGTTTGCAGTTCATGGAAGGTGCATAAATAAATCTTGAGTCCTGCTCATCAGATTTGCCCTTGTTTCCACTTCAATAACAAGTCATCAGCCATCCACCAACCACCTTTTTGGAGACAGGGGCTGATTCCAGCACCACTGTAGCGAGAGCGAGAGGAAGTGGAGCCCATTTGGCCTGAACCCGACACAACAGTGCCAGTGCTTGCTTTCTGAAACTGGGAGCTAAAATTTGCGAAATGCATCTCCCTGTGTGCTGCAGTCTGTCCACCAGTGCGGTCATGCAGAACCACATGGCAAATAATGGAGAGAAAACACAGATTCAGAAATGAATCACTCTATTAAATAAGCCACAAAGCGCCCTTGAGAATGACAGTGTTGCACATCTGTTTGGAAACAACCGCCATCTGCACAGAATCATGATGAATAATGATGTTTGTAAGGATGGAGAACAAATATTTATTAACAAATAACCGCATGGTTGGTTAATTTTCATCAAGGGTAACTAGCTGTGAAGAAAGGACATGTTACATAACTGTTAGGGTTTATGAGAGACAGACTTCTTCTATCCAGGTGTCCTTGTGGAGGTAAAAAGTTCAACATCACGAGTAAACAAAAGTGATTGTTTTGAAAATAAGACCAGACCATCACAGCGGGAATGTTAAATGCCATCTAAAATGCAAATCTGTAATCCAACATGCACTGTTCTTAAAACATTTGATCACAATAAGGGACACAATAGTTTCTATGCCAAGCACGATCCCAGATAGCTACAGCAGGAAGGCAGATATCCATCTGAAACTGTCAATGCAGCCTTATCATCTGAGTCCCAGGTCACCTCTCCTGATCTGCAATCAAATGAATGATCAGCATGTAGGCAAATGGAAAGACAGTGACTGGCAACAGCTGCCAGTTGAAATTTTCAAGCTTTTGGGAAAAAAAATTATAACCAGCCTACCGTATCTAGAAATCATTCAACATAATGAAAGAATGTTGCGCAGTATGCTCTGGAAGATATCTTGTCTTCTCATCCATCACCTCGCAGCTGAATTCAAACAGGATGTTATCTTTTTGACATTCCCTGTGATGAATCAAGCAACTTCTTTTTGCAGTTATCTTTGGTGTTTTCTCCACAGGCTATACTTCACACTAAAGAAGAAGGCTCCGGCGATGTCGGTGACTGTCAGCCCCTGTGACCTCCCCATCGAATGGAGCTTGTCAGCCCGCACCCTGAAGGACAAACCCCTCAAGAGCCTGCAGTGTGAGTGAACAGTAATACCACAACCTGCACCCTCAGACACCCACTTAACCCTGAAGATAATCACTGCATCTGGCTAAGCCTAGACAATCAATTAGAGATTATCAACACTATATAACAGATAGGGATTTAGACGAGGACAAAGACTCTATCTCTATCCCACTTAACTTTGTGTTTGTAGAAGATTTACTTTTTGGAACACCAGAAGTTATAGGACAGTAGTAAGGATGATCAAACTATTTGAAGTCATATAAGGTCTATAGTTTTAGCATTGCTTGTTTGTCTTTTGTTTGCAGTTTGGAGGTCATAGTTTCAATTTACCACTGCTGTTATATCACATTTATAGAATAATAAACCGACTCCCTTCGAGCAATCATATCACAGCTGAGGCCTTTGTTTTTTGAAAAGCGAGGTAGATCAGACTACCAAGATTATTTTATTCATCTTCCTATCAGCACATTCCCATTTGTTTAAGTTTAAAGCACAGGAAATGCTATATAATGCCATAAAATTCATATGAGACTTTGAATCTCATAAAACACACACACAAACCGAAAAGCGCTGCCAACTCCTGATTTAAACATTGAATAAACAATAAAATAAAACTAAGCTCTGAGTCTGCAATATTTTGTGCTTCGCAAAACCAAACAAATCAAATAAACTCGGGACATTTAAGCATACTATCAAGCAGCAGATTTACAATATGGCTTAAAACTAAAGTCATGGCAATAAGTACTCAAAGTAAATGAAAGTAATCAAATTTCTAAGCTAAAAAGGCTCAGATTTCTGGAAAAGGACTATACCTCAGAGTGTTCCATGAGCACTTTTCCAGGTTAACTAAACAAGCTTCTCTTCATGGTAAAATAACATTATGAAGTTATAAAATGACACATGAATCATTCAGTCCCTGAGCTTATGGGTCCCCATCGCCAGCCTGAATTATTCACTTTGATTCTGTAACATTTGGTCTCATTTGAGGAGCAATTTCTCATCTCGAGAAGCGATGAATAGTGAAGACAAGTGGTTTTTCGGTTTTATTTGCCAGTTGCGTCACTCAAGTGAAGAGCGTGTACTTTAAAATGACAATACTTTAGGTAGGAATGAAAACACAGGCAACCATTTTTGAAGTGGCAATTAACATTGTGTTTCTTGATTTGTTTATTTATGGAGGGCTTTAGGGTTTTCTTTATATCAGCCAGGTTCTATGTGCTCTGTTGTTCTTGTTTTATGCAATTTGCAGTACTTAATGTATCCTGGCTGTAACTCCCAGAATCCTTTTAAAAGCGAAATAGAGTTCATACTCAACTTGTACACCTATAACTGTGTTCACATAACAGCAAACAGAGTAGAGAGAGAATTTCTGTAGTTATGGTCTTTGTCTGTTCAATTACAATTGCTGCCCACTGAACCACAATACTAACTTGATTCTAAACTATTGTTGTTGCAATATTAACTACCAGATGCAATATCTACTTCACTGAAAAGTCCATTCTCAGTATATGTGCACTGTAGGCTGCAACAAGTCTCCATATCACACTTGTGTAAGTTGCATATTTGACCACGATTGGTTTCAGTTGTGATGTCAACAAATCATGCGTTTACATGAGCATGATCGGATGAATGTGAAAACTCTGCACATACATCACTCTGCACAGTGAAGGTCAAACATCCAAGTGAAGAAACAATAAGCAATCTACTTGAATCAATTATATGTTTATAACTATGTTTTCATTTTTCTTTCCTCACAGGGAGCACCAAAAAGAGTATGCCCGAGGTGTGGTGGCGAGGTCCTGGGATTGAGGAAAAAATGCACAGCTATACGGGCAATGCAGTTGACACCTACAGGGGTCCTTCCCATCCCCAGGCTTCCATCTACATCCTGAGGCTGCGCTCCAAACAGCAGAACAGCAGAGCTACAGTGTACCTCCATGAAGGCCTGGGCCCCTCAGGCGCCTTCCCTCAGCTCCCAGCTGACCCTCGAGTTCACACATTAGGCGTAGGCATGACCAGTGTCACCCTCAGCTGGGCTCCCAGTGCCTCGATAACCAGTCTCCCACAGACGCAGAAAAGCTATGATTACTGTGTCCTCGTCAACTCTCAGCAAAACTTGCCCAGCGTTTGTGCTGCACAAGAAAGCATAGGGACAAAGAAAGACCAGAAACAAGAAAAGAAGGAAAGGAGGAGAAGAGTGACAGTGTGGCCAATTTTGAAAGAGTGGTGGTGGCAGCAGTGGGACTCTTATCCTGAACCCCAGAGTCCACCTTCCTCCCTTGCTGATGATAATGCTGATCTCCAGTGTGTGTGTCAGGGGACAGAGAGTGTTTGCACCGTCTCTGAGCTCCTGCCTGACACCCAGTATTACTTTGACGTCTTTGTAATCGACAGGCTGAACGGGACCAGCATGGCGTACAAGGGGACATTTGCTCAAACGCACGAGGAGGCTCGGCCGGAGATTATCACACTAAGAGAAGGGGAGCTGAGGTGGGTGACCTTCCGTGACAGAGGCTCTAACTCAGAGCAGTTCTTCAGTTTCCATCCTAGGGGCTGGCAGCAGAGTGGCCTCCTCACCTTGCAGAGCTGTGGTGGAGGTGAAAAGGTTAAGGTCACTGTGTCCAGTAAAGGTCAGGTTTTGACCTCCCAGGCAGTGGGGGGAGATTTAGTGCACATTTGGCTCCAGGGAAGTTCGTCCTATCTCATCCACTTGGAGAGAGAAGGAACTACTACAGGCCAGATTTCTGCTGCTGCAGACCCAGCTCTACCAGGAGGTCTGACGGCTTCAGTCAAAATGCAGACCTCCTCAGCCTACCACCGCAGAGGGGTCCCATCTCTGCCCTCAACCTTGCAGATAAAATCCTTCAACCGGCTGCGTGGTTGCAACAGTGTCACCCTGGCGTGGATGGGCACAGAGGAAAGAAGCCTGTACTGCGTGTACCGCAGAAAGCTGGGAGACAGTGAAGCAGAGGCAGGGGGAGCATCAGCTCTAACTGCGCCCTGTCTGGGGCCAGAGTCCCGCTCTGACACCGAGAGGGTTCTCTGCAAGTATTTCCAGGAGCTGAATCCTCGGCGGGCCGTCACTACAGCTGTGATCGGGGGCCTGAAACCAGGGATGGCCTATGTGTTTGATGTCTATCTAATGAGACGCTGGGGGATCCCTATCAAGTACGCCAGCAAGATGGTGAAGACCAGAAAGGAATGCTGAGCTGCCGCCCCCTACAGGTTTTTTTTAGACTGTTCCAGTTTAGGGGGAAATGCATCGGCCATGGACATGAGACTGACCATGAGAACGAAGCCATTTGACTGTTGTGGAGAGACTGTTACCATAACGAGGAAATATTCCCCCTGGAGGAGCAATGGTTTTATTTAAACTCCACTTGCACTATCCGTGCAAGTGGATGGATGGCATATGAGAATGATCTGCACACCAGCAAAAGTTCATAACATTTACAATACAACTACTGTGCTTTCGTCATTTTGTTTTTCATTGTTGATGATGATGATGATGATGATGATGATGATGCTGTGCCAGTTGTCCAAGTGCTTATTTTGTGTTGTGTGAGTACAAAGGACAGATGAGGTTTATGATGACAGAATGTCAATACAAAAACAACAACAACAGAGACTGTGCCAAATATGCAACAGAAACAGATGGGGCAATAATTGGATAACATCTGAGACAGGGGGGTTTGCATTGTATATCTCCAGTGCTGCATATTGTACAGGCTTATAAACACAGCTGGGTGCAATCTACAGATGCTTAGTTCAAAGTCAGTGTGTATCTTTGTGTTCTGCTTTCGCATGAAGCAGTGAAAAATACTTAGTGACTTGCCTCATTGTCTTTGATGTATTCTTGTGCTGCTTCAAACGCACCAATAAATACTAGGGTACCTGTACGTTCTTGACTGAGTGATGCATGCATGTAAATAGGCTTTCAAATTTGATTTTCTTGCTACCAAATTGTTTTCAGATAGCTTCCACTCTAATTGTAAGAAATGTTGAGTGGTGCAGCTCAGTGCCATTCTAATATGTGAAATTTAATTTCAGGGAGATTGTGAACGTATAGGCCTATATTTTGGTAACTAGATGGGGCTGCATTGTAAAGACTCAGGTTAAAACATTACAGGGGAATTTAAATATTGTTTGAAGTAGTCCTGCCTTGTCATCTGTCCTTTAGCTGACAAGTAATTACTTATTTATATTTACCACATAACAGCCCTTAGTAAGTATTACCTCAGACATCATTACACTACTAGCAGTATACTTTAAGTTAGTAAAGTGAGTCAGCTAAAAGTTATAACAGTGTAAGGTGTAAATTAAGTTTATCATAAATTTAGGATTAATGTTGCAAAGGTGTGAGTTTACAATTTAAAATGAAATCTGAATAATAGTTTAAAAAAATAAAATAGATTTAAATAAATTCATAATTATTGATACATAGTCAGAATTGGGATTATCAGAGTCTAGAGGCATGCTTATATTTATGCCAGGCTTTGTTTAACCTTTTGACACCTGATAGATGAGTAGGCTATCAACAGACTAATTAAATGTAGTGTTACTTAGTAGCCTATAACTCCATGAAATCAACAACATATACAGTAGTAGCCTACAGCATATTGTCTGAAAAAAGATAGGTAATTAAGTAAAATAAAAAATTAGACATTATTAAATTATTATTATTCAATATTTTTTTCCAGAAACCAACTCATCAGAGCCTCATTACATAGTCTGACGAACTCGATAATGAGAACCAATAAGGTGGCGTTTGTGCTTGTTACGTAAGCACGTCGCTGTACGTATGACGGAAAGTGACAGGCCAGCGCGCCAAATTGATATTGGATATTGCCAACAAAGGGAAAGGAAATATGATTTTATTGAACTTCTGAATAGTTAACCACACAAATCAACTGTAAAAAGTCGTAGACGCTTAAGAGGAAATACTACCGGATTACTTTACTCGGTCAACGCTGTTAGAATGGGTTTGCTCGAGCGCTGCCAGGAGCTCTTCAAGACCTCAAACCTTTACGAGGTGCTCGGCATCAACAAAGAGGCAACCGAGACCGAGATCCGGAGGAGCTACTACAAAGTGTCGCTGAAAGTCCACCCAGACCGGGCTCCTGAAGACCCGCTGGCCACGGAGAAATTCCAGGTTAACTATCTTCGTTGTTGGCTTTCAGACTGTACACACACAATGAACACACGCTAGCTTAACTAGCTAACGTTAGCTAACTTAAGTAACGCTAACCCTAGCTAGTTGCCCTGGCTGAGTAACGTTATTCTCCTAACTGTATTTCCCCCTGTGCAGTCACTAACGTTAACGTTTTGACATTTTCCCCTCTTATTTATTGGTTAAAGTCAATGTTTAGCTAATTGATGTGCGTTTCTGTCAGACCGTTGGTATAATTGCAGCTAACGTTAACGTTAGGTGCTAAATAGACTTTACAGTTATGCCTTAGCTACGTTATTATGTTTTGAAAAACCGTTGGTGCTGATTTTCCAGTTTAATTACATGATGTTACTCTTAGGAAAAAGATCACAACAATCCTAAATGTGTTATAACCATAGACTGTAAATATTATTATTATTATTATTATATTTTTAATATTAATGGTTATAATCCAATAAAAGCAGCATAATAATACCGATTAGAAAAGGGCAATATGGATAACATTCTAGTTCATGTTATAACGTCATGCATTTTCATATCACAAAATGTATATATTTTGGTAACGTTATACATTTTCTCAAAACTGTGTAAAGATCAGATAAACAGATGCAAATAACTATTTTTGTATCCAGTAAATTCAATACTAGACCGATTACGATACTTCATAGCATTGGCAATCCTGTTATTCAGATATTAATAATACCTCCTCATTAATTGCAGCATTGCCCATAATGTGCCAATACAATCGGAGATACCAAATGAATAGCTTTGCTATAAAAGGTATGGCAAAATCTGACTGTTGACATATTTCCCATGCTGTATCGTCATCACTTAAAACTGTGGCTTTTTAAAGCTGACAATATCAATAGTTCTAAGCATCTTCACGCCTTATTTTATATTACTCATATAATGCGTATAATAATGGTACATACCATACTTTTCAGTAAGGCCTGTAGATGTGTGTAAAATTGAGTCCCACCTGATTTTTTTTTTTCCCCCCTCCAGGTGTTGGGAAAGCTGTATGCGGTGCTTGGCGATAAGGAGCAGAGAGCTGTTTATAATGAGCAGGGGGTGGTGGATGAAGAGTCTGACGCCCTGAGTCAAGACCGCTGCTGGGAAGACTACTGGAGACTGCTCTTCCCCAAGGTAATGGAGCACAGCTGGTGTTGGTATTAACATGACTTAATAATGAGTCACAGGCATTGCTTTATTTTTGTGTTCTACATGCGATGATGTGACACACGGAGCGAGTCACTTGTATTCCAGGAGTTTTAGACAAAATAGACACCACAGTACAAAACATGATTTAAAAGCATGCCTAAAATACTAGATTATTTAAGATGACACCTGCACAACAACAACAACAACAAATAAAAGCCTACAACATAACCTTACCCAGGGATAATGGTTATGCTAACTTTTTCGACTAGTTTATTTGTTGCAGCATCATAAAATATCACATTAACATACTTGTATTTCCTTGACCAGCAACATACATACACGTTTTTGTCTCTCCATCCATCTCCTAGATTACATTGCAGGACATCCTTGAATTTGAGACTACATATAAGGGCTCCGATGAGGAGCGGCAGGATGTGATCCAGCTGTATGTGCAGCACCAGGGAAATATGGATGCCATCATAGACTCGGCCATGTGCTGCTCCCAGGATGATGAGCCCAGGCTCTGCAGCATCATCCAGGCTGCCATCCAGAGCGGAGAAGTCACAGCGTTTCCGGCGTTTACGCAGGAGAGTGAAAAGAAGAAGAAGGCTCGTAGGAAGAGGGTGAGAAATGTCACACAATCCTCACAGCTCATATTATATGTATAGCTAGATTTTCTCTTGCGTGACTATTGGATGGTTGAAAGATGCCTCCAAAACATTTACACTTTTCAACTTATAATGTCAATCTCAGTAATTTGATGGCAATTGACCTTCCAGGCTAATAAAGAGCGAGAAGAAGCAGAAGAAATGCAGAAAGAGATGGGGCTCGGTGATGAGGATGACAGTCTTGTGATGATGCTTAAGGTAACAACGCATAAGCACGTTTGAAATGGTTAGGGATTTTTTTTTTTGTTGTTTTCTCAATAACCATCCTTTTCCATTTTTATTTTCCAGCAAAAACAGAAGTCGAGAGAGCAGAATTTCAACAGTTTCCTGTCTGACCTGGAAGCAAAATACTCCAAAAAAAGTGGGAAGTCCCAAAGAGGAAAAAGAGGAAAAAAATAAGGAGTGTACACGCTATGGTTATAGCAGATAAAATGTATCTAAATGGCAGCACTCAATCAAAAATCATCATTTAGATTAATAAGAGCATTCTGCTTAACTGCGCCCTTCTGTATGTCTTTTATCTGGCCTCAGTTTTATGTGATGTTATCGAAATGTAAATGCATTCTTTGTTTTTTGTCATGTATGTTTGGTCAAAGTCTTCATAAACACAAATAAATTCATATTTATATACATTTGTACACAGCTTTTTATTTTTTTGTATAAAATAGAATCAAAGAAAATGCATCGAAGAAAAGTTTTGATTTTCAAGCTTTGTCACCTTTGTAGCATGGCTGTCCGATATATTATTTTAAGAATAAATGAAGGGAAAATTACCCTTTGTGCAGTAACCCTGATGCATCCCCACTTGGCTTTGCTCAGGTAATGAGGAAAATGTACCTCGAATACAGTATTTTGTATAGACATGATGAATGAATCCCTTAGTAACTCACATAAGTTTCTTCTAACTGCCCTGTATTCCTACATTATCTTGAGGTGTAGTAAAAGCATGTGGGCTGCAGAGATGTTCAGCCACCTCATTCCCTCTTCGGATTTATACGATTTAAACTGAGCTTTAATGGAGAGAAAGGCAACCAACAATTAAGTTGGCATATCTTGTTCTTGTTCATGTGTGCAATGAGAGGCTCTAACAGCCGGGCGGTTGAAAATTGTGTCCTTATAAAAGATACAGTACCAAACTCTCTGATGTAGCATCAGAGAGGGGAAAAAGTGCTTTTTATCCCCTATATCCCTGCCTGGGTGTATGTGTTATTTCCTGCATAGTGATTTACCAGTACAACAACACACCAAGGAGGATAATATACTGTACATTCACATATAAGTAGATAAATACACATTCAGATCATACATATATACATGTTACAAATTTGCACGCATACAGCTCATACTGTACATGAAGATGGAGTTAGAATGTGTTTGGCAGCCACATAAGCTGATTTCTGAAATACAAAAATAGGCCTCTTAACAAAAACATCACCAAAGCAGCATAATATGAAAAAATCTATTTTGCTACTTCTGTTAAAAAAAAAAAAAAAAATTTAAAAATAGTTTGGTGGGCACAGATGCTGCAGAGTGTTGCACTTTGTTGTGGTGAATAAAGATGAATGGCTGAAGGGTCAGGAGGCAAACTACAAGCCAGGTCTGCTGGCTCTGGATGAGATGCCACCCCTGGTGTAAGACCGAGGTGGGACTGACACGGGCACCAGTTGCGCTGTGGGAAAGAGGAAGGATAAAAAATCTAGTTAATGAAGATACTGAATAGACTTCAATCATCTTACCAGCAGGTAAATCGTACTTGAAGCCAGCTGCTGAAACCTCTTTCATTCATAGTTTATTTGAGAACCAAGTCTGGCATCTCATCAGTGCTTTAATCTACTGACCTGGAACAGGGGCTTGTGGGTCTGGCTCATCTTCGTCTTTGATGGGCAAGTGCCCCAAGGGGTGGTGGGAAAACGAGTCCAAGAAAGATGAGCTGCTGATGCCAAGACTGATGCCAGTCACACCGATTCCAAGAGAGTCTGGTGGAATGGACAAATAAATGAATGCATAAGAGTTTAACTGATGTACTAGAAAATCCATATCTTACACAGACACCGGATATGTTGTACAAGTACGGGCAAAAAAAGACGTAACACAAAACAGGCAGATGAAAAGTAGGAGTCTCAGTGATTCAGAATAAACATTTAAAATAGGAAGCTAAAAAAAGAATGGAAAAACACTTGAAACTGATAGCTAAACTATCAGTGGAAAACGAACATGATGTGGTGTTAATGAAGCGGTACTTGTGTTAATCTGACAGGGCTGTTTTTTTTGTTTATTTTGTTTTTAAAGATTATTTTTTGGGCATTTTTAGGCCTTTATTGACAGGACAGCTGAAGAAGTGAAAGGGGAGAGAGAAGGGGGAATGACATGCAGCAAAGGGCCGCAGGTCGGAGTCGAACCCGGGCCCGCTGCATCGAGAAGTAAACCTCTATAAATGGGCGCCCGCTCTACCAACTGAGCTATCCGGGCGCCTTGACAGGGCAGTTTTAACAAAAACTGTTGGGAGCCAGTAGTTTACTACATCCCTTTTCCAGGAGCATTTTTTACATATTCAACTATTCTAGTTGAATTTCTGACCTGTGGCCACAGAGGTTCTGCCTGTTCGCCCCTGGTTGATGTTGTCCAATACTGTGAAGGAACGACGATACGGAGTGTCCGACTGAAAACAAAACCAGGGGTCAAACAGGGCCATCTCGGACACTCAAACCACTAAAAATAACATCGCCATTGATCATAAAATACAGAATATAAACGTTGCCCACTTAAGACCTAAACTTGATAAAGAAAACTTCTCTTCATAGAAAGGCACACAATCATTGACTTGTGATAGTATGCCGTATGTGTATGCAGGAGTCTGTGATGATAAAGAGCATCTTACCCTGTATGTGTGAGTGGTGTTGGGGCGAGAGAAGACGTCCAGTAGGTGGTGACGATCCCTTGGTATTGAACTGCCAGCTTCATCATTTATAGCACTGTGGGCGCGGTTGGACGGGCCTTTCTGACGCTGGTTGGATGGAAATTATGGACAAATACACAATCTTTTAAACAGTTGGTCACAGGTGGCTTACTGCTTTTTTTGTGGGGGTGAATGGATCAATGCATTGATATAAATCAATGCATTGATGCATCAAATGCTACAATATAATTGTTTTTAGGCTGTATACTTCAACACTTTCGGGTTACTGGTAGATTATATAAACATATCTATTCAGAAAGCCTTCATTTTTGTATCTGTTTCTGTTCAGGTGCTGTAACAAGTTTTTTTTTCCATTGTCAGTGTAGTTGTGTTGAAGTAGTTGTGCAGTACTCTACCTGTGCGGGTTTGGACTGCTGTCCCAAGTGAGATGACTCTGCGTCTCCGGCACTGATGGGGGGAAGGAGTGTGTTCCTGCTCAGAGGCAACAACGGAGACGTCAGGTGGTCGCTGGCTGTGGGTCTGTGGAAGAAGACACACACTTCTATAAAGACAATATATAGATTGTTCTATGCTGCATCTATGGCACCAACATATACTGTACGTCTTACTGAAAAAAGGTCTTGGGAGCTTAGGATGATAGTCAAAATTAGAATTTGACTTCTTGTGATAGCATCGATACTTTTAAATAAAGACAGGATGTGATTTGTAGCTAATGTTTGTTCTTTAGTGCTTTGTTTTGCCAAAGTGCGATCAAATGTAGAAGTTAATCTCCCCAGATAGAATGTAATGACCAAGATACTAAAGTGACAGTACTGTGATATTAAAGGAGTAGTTTGACATTATGGGAAATGTGCTAATTCACCTTCTGGCTGAAAGTTAGATGAGAAGATCCCACTCTCATAGCTGTCTGTTAAATATGAAGCTGGAGACAGTTTGTTTATCTTAGCATAGGGCTGGAAACAAGGTTAACCAGCTAGCCTGGCCAAAGATTTTTTTTAAAGCCACCTACCAGTACTTCTGAAGCTCATTAATTAATGTGTTGTATCTTCTTTGTTTAATCCGTACAAAAAAAAAGTTTAAAAACAAGTTGTAGTTATGTAGCTATAATGCCGGGACTATTTCTTGGCCAGGCCCAGTGACTTCCTGGATTTGAGCCTCATGGTGATGACAGTAAAGTAAAAATAAAACCACAAGTTAATACAATTCAATCTTAGATATTCTCATTTAACTCTTGGTAAGAAAGCAAAAAAGCATAAAATGTCAAACTATTCCTTTAAAAACTAAAATGCCATAAACATGCTCACTGAGTTTAATATTAAATGCAGACATTAGATGCAGTAGTTGTTGAAAATGTGTAGAAGAATTGACATTCCACATGAAAGGAAAACTATGTTACACACTTAATGTTTTTACTCTGTCACCCGCGGTTCATAAGTTCATCCGTGAAGTTGGTTTCACCCCCCCTTTCCCCATTATTCTGCTGCACAGAGCCATAAGGCACAAGTTGAAAGGGAGTCTGTTTTCAAAGCAATCTCACTCTGCCTCTCGACAACTTCAGAGACTGTCGGGGAGAATGAAAGCAAAAAGCAAGATAGAAGTTTGGGTGGGGCTGGTGAGGTTCCCATGACGCTAAAACTCACAGACGTGTCCCGCGGATGACCTCATCCATCGATACTGCTGCGCTGGACTGACTCAGGCTTGGAACCAGCGGTAGGAGGGTTCGGGGAGGGGGGTTTCTGCGTCGGGCAGACTGTGCCGGGCGGGGCAGCGAGGAAGAGCTCTGTTCCAGGGTTCGGCGAGGACGAGGCTTGCTGGAGGGGACCACGCTGGAGCCTGGTCTGTGAGACGTCCGCTCTTCTGGCTCCCTGTATGGCAAGAAAAGAGTGGAGCACAATCGCTGAATGGTGCATTTCCAAACTGCTGCCAACTGACTGTGTCCTCTGCCAAACAAGGTGTTAAGACCAGGGACAAAAACATGGCATGAGTGAGGCTATGTGTTTAACTGTAAATGGGGAAACAAGAACTACAAGACATCTATGCCTCTTTTCATTCCCATTCAAAGATCAAAGTCACATATTACACGTATACAAATGTGTGGTGATGGATGTGTCTTTGATTTTGTTTGTTTTTTTTGGCACCAATGCTCATTGATTAGAAGAGTAAAATGTGTCCATACAGGTTTCTATCCAGCACACCCAGGTTCCTCTGCTGCAGGGGGATGCTATGGATCACGATGAGGTCATTTAGGTTGTGCTGGGTCGCTGCTGCTCCTACCGGGACCCTTCCAGCCTGGGTAATGGTGTGAGACGAAGGGGAGAAAGTAATGGGATTGAGGGAAAGAGTTGGAGGGTAAAGGAGAGGGATAAAAGGATGCGGAAAGACAGGAAGAGAGAGAGATAAGGGCGGACAAGAGACACAATATAGAAGGAAAGGCAGGTCAGATACAAATCATGTATTTTATGAAGGCCATATGGTTAGTTAATGCCATATGTACAATACAGCATATTGTCAAAAAAACAGTTATTCATCATGCAGTGATGTCAGGAGGACCCCATATCTGCCATATATGCAACCAACCAAAAATAACATTCACAACATTTACAATGCATCAAAAGCAATAACTACCAAAACAAAGCATTCCAACATTCACGTTGTTAAAGAAATATCTAAAGAAAATCAAAGTAGTTCATGTTGAAAATAAGTTAATCAAAAAGATAAACGGTCGTGATGCGTTTGGGTTAATCAACAGGCACAAGCACATTCTAGAGATAAAGATAATGAGCCGCCATGGACGGCGTGCACAGAATACGCCACCATTTTGACATTAAGTGAGGGAATTACATACAGTGGAAGGTCTTTTCTGCTTTTTGGATTTCCGTCTGGACTTGTGCTTTGAGCCCCTTGACTTTGTGTTCTTTAAGGGGAGAAAGACATGGCCAAAAGAAGATAGTGGATATAGAAGAAAAGAAGGGAGATGGGTAAAGAACATAGAGGGAAATAAAGACAGAAAGAAAGAAAATGAATGACATTAAGAAGGGAAAAGAAATTGACAAGAAAACAAAAAGGTACACGAAATACATTGGCAAGGTGAAGGGCAGAGAGTAAATAGGGAAGGTTAAAAACAGTGATACAAGTTAATGATCTGGAAGCATTGAAAGACTGGAAGAGCAACAGGCAGGAGTGAAAAAAAGGTGGCAATCAAGTGTGGACTGTGGAACAGAGACATGTGAAAGCCTGCTAAGACCTCACAGTTGGGAATGCTGAGCAAATGTTAGTCTCCTCAAGGCTAAAATGGGTTGCAGTCAACATGAGTAAGACATTACTTTATACACTACAGCCATTATTAAACTGAAGAAAACTCATGGTAAAATGTAAACTGTTTGAGATTTTAGGTGAATACAATGGTCACTGTAAGCCCAAATAGATGACTTTTAAAAAAAAGGAGAAATTTTAGATTTTTAAAGTGATAAATAATAAGGGATTTGGGTTGTTATTTTGTGTCTCTGGTGCTTTCACACGCATACAAATTTGGAGAAAAAAAACCATCCATGCTGTTTTGAGTGAGATACGGGTTTCTGAATGTAACCTGCCTTCAGTCTCCGGGTGAGCTGTTCAAAATCTGCAGGGTTTTCCACGTCACTAGCCGAAATAAGGGGGCTAACCGCTAGCATGCTAGCGGTTAGCCCCCTCATTCTCAATGGCAAAATACTGCTACAACACACATGCGTTCACCATAATCTACAAAAGAACTACTTACATGTCCCTGTTCTGCAGGTATTCCACGCAAAGTTGGAAGTGTGCCCTCGTTTAGAAGAAATCTCCCGGCTAATCCTGCCTTGTACTGACTGAAGTTAGAGAAACAGCTAGCTACTGCACATGTGCGAATCCCAACAAAGATGGTACAGAAGTGAGATGTCTCACTCTGTAGCTAAAACAGAGACCTGAACACACAGGGTGAAAAGAGGACCTGCAGCAATGTGCAGTACAACAAAAATATGGTGTTTTTTGTAAATTAAACCACATAAACCTATTCTGGTACAACCTCTAAATACACTTATGAACTTGAAAATGAGCATAATATGGGCGCTTTAAGTTTTTAATTGACCTCCCGAACTGCTGACAGTTATGAAAGTGAAATGATGAGGCTCCGAGTCTACTCCCCCAGACGCACCCTGCTGCCTCCCAGACCCCCTCAGACCACTGACCTGGAACTGCAGGCCAGCTGTGAGCGGGGGCACCCTGTTCTGGCCGAGTTTGGGCAGCATCGTAGGCAGCATGGAGAGCAGAGTGAAGGGATTCTGGGAATCTTGCTGCACGGGGCTCAAGTTCCCAGAAATCTTTTCATCATCTGCTAAACATACATACAATCATTCCAAATACCATGCTTAGGAATATAAGTATATTCTATGAAAGTTAGGTTTAATCAATTCAGCCCTACTTGAGGTGCAGCATTCCCAGTGGCGTTGAACCAGCTCTTTCATCCAACCAACCAGCTGCCACCACACATCATCGAACAGCAGGTCGAGAACAGCTTGATGGCGACAGCCGTATGGAGAGACAGGGGGCAGACAGCGATGCCTCCGACCGGACTCCGAACAATCCAGCTCCCACTCGTCCTCCCTGCAGAAGACAGACATAGTAAATCATTAAAAAACAGCTGTAAGATTAGACTCTGGCATTGGAACATAACTGTGTAGCATAAGGAAAGTAACTCACAGGTCCCTGCTATCGAAAGCCAGGTATTCCTCCATCAGACCCTCCATTTCAATCACTCTCGGCTTGTCATGACTGCTGGAGCCACTGGAGGTGCCAGGAGGCTCATCCAATTCGGCTGAGGAGGACTTGATCAGCGCTAATCTCCTGCCCTGTACGTTCAACCTTTCCCCCAAGACAAAGGCACACACAGTTAAGCACCTTAATATGTACACATAAAGTGGTATGCTCACAGACACAAGCCAACACATCCTGTATGTTCTCTATAAATCATAGATAAACTTGAATCCAGCGGTCAACTGCAGGCGGAAAAATCGTGACTGTTTTCAGTATACAGATGCATGCACAAGCTCATGCTAACACACTGCATAGTGGCTGACATAAACTCCTTTATGTAAACTCAGTTTTAAAAGTGGCAGTCCTAGCAACTATTCATCACAGCTACCCAAGATGACCCACAAACCTGATTAAGGAGCCTGAGCATCTAGGTCACAAAACCACAGAGTCAGCCAGGACTCCTCTATAGTTAATTGATGCACTAACAGTCATCTGGACAGCCAGCCAACAGCCACTTGAGATAGAGAGGCATAGTATTTCTAACACATTTCTTTAAATAATAAAGCAACAAACAGTAGTTCCTTACATCAGGTAAATGTATTTAACAGGTGGACTTTGACCATATGTGTTCTTCTGACATCAGACAGTCAACCAGTGTCACTGTGTCAGTGCAGTTAAGACGTACTCTATGCCACCCTTATCTTTCTCCTGGGACTTCACACTGCTTTCTTTGCCTGCTGATGGGCTGCTGGCAGAGCTGCCTTTCCCTGAGGTAGCATACCACTGGAAGCCCTCATCACTGGGGCACATCAGCTGAGTCCCCAGGATCCTGAGTGACACACACACACACACACTGAATATTTTAGTAATATAATTATGTTTTCATACCGGAATGGCAGCATTCATCTTTTATCCCACTGCTACCCTGAAGTAAAAGGTCAGGAGGTTGGTAGCAAACTGTAGATAACATACCGAAGATGTGGGAAACGTGTGGCCCACTGCTGACATTCATCCTGCAGGCCCTGGAGTATACCTCCCCCGCTGCCTCTCCCCTCGTACAGAAATTTGTCAATCTCCTCAAACATATGCTGCACCTGCCGTGATGCTGCTTTGTCGAACTCCTATGGGACAGAAAAACAAAAAGAGACAGAGACACAGGAAGGAAAGCTCGTCATTCCTCTGTTCTCATACACCGGCTCTATGAGTAAAAGCTGCATTTCAGTTTGTTCATCAGTTATTGGCAACACGTCGCCATTCTTTGTTATTTTATCTCACGGCAAGCTTTAACGTACATAATAATTAGCCGTTATAGCCCTTTGGGATGTATGTATGCATTTGTGGTCAAGCAGGATTGTTCATATGCTTTGACAAAAAAAAATGAGAGAGCGACAGGGAGAAAGAGGTGTGTAAGGAGTGAGTTAGTTTGCATAATTCTCAGAAGCAGCTTGGAGGACAATGCACTAAATAAATCATTGAGTCCTGGAAAAGTTTTGTAGGACCAGCTGAGGCTAGAAAGCACAGCATAATAACAAAACAATACCCAGTGGATTCATGCTTTGCAAACACAAAGAAGTAGCAGACAATTATGGCATCTACCCTACAATACAGTAGAGGTTTTATGTAATTCTGTGGTGTTCCTAAGGTTTGCCAAAAGGTGACAAATGTTAGTAAGTAAATCAAAATCTGACATTAAAACGTGCACGAAAGTATGTCTGTGGAGTCTTTTTATCTTTGCAACAGAAAAACATAGAGGATGGACAGTGTTGTCTCCCTTGTGTGACAGAGCCAGGCTGGCACCATCACTTCACATTAAGATCTCAGGAGTAGACTTACATCGTAGCCCCAGGAGAAAACAGAGCTCCTCTCTGTGGAGATGCCAGTGCCTGTGGAGCTGTGGATACCTGACCAGGACTGGTTGGAGTCTACTGAGATGACGGTGGGACAGTCAGAGTGGCCTGAGGCAGCAGATGTCTCTGAGCTGCATAGAAAGGACAAGGAAGTTGTGAGGTTTATGTACAGCAAACCCTCACCTGTTTCACATATACTTAGTTGATTTAACACATATATTCAAACACCTTGACAATGTGACAGAATAAACAAAGTCTATGTTATGTGGCTGCATACATCTGGTGGGGGCTGACATAAAGAAAGGCAAGGTTTCAAAGTGGAAAATAAAGGGCAAATGTCAAAGTAATTGAATATTCCAACAGCCTAACTCATTATTTATTCTTTTTACTGCACATCTGACAAAGGCACTGTGTTATCAATTAATTTACTGCTTCTGGGTGTCTTGTTTCACACAGCGAGAGCCCTGAGAATCAGCTGTCCACCTTAAGACAGTGTACCATTACAAAACACACAGGCAAGAGTATATTTGTGTACTAGTGGCAAGTAGTTTCATCTTGGCTTTACTTTGGCATTAACAAGGTTTATCTCCCTGCAGAACAAGTCTGGGCTGCCTGTCTGTAGCATGACCAGGACTCAGTTACCTGTTGTGAGCGGAGACAGCTTCCTGGAGATCATGGAGGTAATGATGAGGTGCTTGGTTATCGTCTGCTTCCTCTGGGAGAGGGTGGTGGTCGAGGCTGCTGCGAGACAACCCACGACTGCATAAAACACAGATTGAAAACATTAATCAAAAAAAGTCTAATGAAAACAGTGAGTTTGTAATCACATTTAGGAGAGGCCACCAGTGGTGTGCTTAATGTCAGTGATTGGGCTTACAGTCACAGTAACATGACAAAACATCATGAAATACAATTGAAGCAGTTGACTGTCTTTCCAAGTGGTTGAATCCAGAAATGAGGGAAAACAGAGTTAGATGATCAAATAATAAAAAAGATATAATGGTGATGTTCTATATGCATGTAATCTTTATCATAATTCTAGTTGCTGTATCTATTTAATGGACCACACTGGTGGTTTAATGTCTTAGCCCTTTAAATACAAATAATAGACTTCACTTTACTGCCGATTATTTTCCAAAGCCTCACATCATGAAACCAAGGAAATATTGTTCTTCAAATAATAGGGTGACTTGGTAACGTTAAAAAAAAAAAAAAAGCTGGGAACACCTTGTTTACAGTGCTCAGTTGGTACGGTACCAAATACAGCGCTGACCATTTCTTTTCGGTACTTACATCTCAAGTTTGTGCGATACAGGTCTTCTGTTGTATCGTGAAATCATTCTCCCTTGTCTCTGTTTTATAGGCTCAAGCCCTCGTCTCCCATCCTTGCCTCCACATCCTGGACTCGCTGGGAACAGTTTGGAGGAAGGTCTGACATTTCCTCTAGTCTGCAGATAAACGCCCTTAGTGCAGGGAAGCTGGACGTGGCTTTGCCTACAGATGCTAACGTTTCTAACGGTTGCAGATAATGTTAGGAGGTGGAGGGTAAAAATAAGCTAGCTAACGTTAACATTAGCTAGCTAGCTAGCTACATGGACGGGCAGTTAAAACATCAACAAGGCACGAACATTGTGTAATTCTTCAAAAGACATTTCCTGTTGGTTTAACCTTGCTACATTAACTTAGCTAGCATAGTGCGTAGTCCAGGCGTTTCCAATTAATTATCTTACATTGTTATAACGTAATGGAGCGGGGTATCGCCACCTCAGAGGATTGTCTTGCTAATGTTAGCACAGCCAACAACAGTAATACGGCTGTCATGGATACGCAGCTCCGTATGACCGTTGTCTCACGGGAAATAGATTTCTGACTACCACAAAATAGCCGTTAGATGATTGGCTATTTCAATACAACTTCCAGCATCCATTGCGACAACCTGATTGCGTTTCTGAAATGTACCCGCATGTCGTTGGTGGATTAACCTAGCTAACTCAAAATGCACATTATGTAATTGGTTAGTTCATTTTCATTGAATTCAGTAAACTACGTTTTATTTTCAATGTACATTCGGTATAATATAGGTTATTTTGTATCTGTAGAACAGCGAGAATTAGTTTATATAAAACGTAGGAACTATTATTTTTTACACGATAAGGTTAGTCGAGTAGATTTCACAGTAGGACCTAAACAGTGACAGATGGGACAGATGGCGTGCTAACGTACGTAGATATGAGAAAAGTTTAAGGTTTTTTCCGCATTGAAATCTCTACAGACTACATTAACATAACAAATAACATTTAAAAACAAGACAAGGTAACGTTAAGGTTGACCGACACTTTTAAGAGATGGTCCTGTAATAAACCGTTTGTGGTTAACGTTAGCTGTAAACGTTAACGTACCTAGTCTTTACTAAACGATAATACTTAACTCGTACTTTCTATTTGACTCTAGTGTCTTTAAAAAAATACCACTATGGATGCCCTACAGAGGAGAGTGATTCAGGAGGACATGGTTGTGTACAAACTCTTCTTGATCGAGCCAGACAGTTCAATTTCACAGCAGACTGAGGAACATCTCACACATCGAATAGAGGAGATTTTGGCAAAGGTTGCCCCACTCTTGATACAAAACATCTGGCAGCATCAGTCATTCAACCTCAAGTATCATCCTGAGAAAGGTATAGTGTTGTCAACACCTCAGAGAGGAATTCATTTAAATGTAAATGTTGGTACCCCCGCTAAAGACTGATATGTTATTTTTATTCACAGGTGGAGTCCCTGCTCACATTGGAGGTAGCACTCAGTTTGGGGACAATGTGGAGGACGAGTGGTTTATCGTTTACCTCCTGCAGCAAATCACAGAAGCCTTCCCAGAGCTCGCAGCCAGGTGATACCAAATGTGCTCTGAGTTTATGGTTTTAAAATAAATAAAAAACGAATGATTTGATTGGCATATTAGAGTGCTTAAACGTGGATTAGTTGAGTTGTTTGTCACTCATTTGTTTCTGTGCTTCTAACTCCCATTTCATGTTTGTGTGGGTGAAGAGTTGAGGACAATGATGGAGAGTTTCTTCTGATTGAGGCAGCAGATTATCTTCCCAAGTGGCTGAATCCCGACAACAGTGAAAACAGAGTGAGTCGACCAGATGTCATTTTTAAATAGTTCATGGTCTTTAGTTGTCTTTATCACAGTTTCCGTTGGTATGTCCGCTGCAAGTCTTAGCCCTTTAAATACAAACCATTTCCCAAAGCATACCACAGGGATGTAGTACTTGAGTCCGGTCTTGAGTCCACTTGTTTGAAGTCTTGCTTTTGTCTTGGTCTTGTGCATTGTTGGAC